>NC_137894.1:45127154-45310605 GCF_963455335.1 Martes martes
CCTCTCTGCCTACTTGTGATCTCTCTCTGTCAAATAAATAAATAAAATTTTTAAAAAATGCATGCCCATAATTAAGATTAAGTTCTAGTATTTTCCCCAGCAAGAAAGGGGACACCAATGTATCAAGGACATAAGAAGACTCCAGGCTCAATCAAAGGGCAACAGGTTGAAAACTTCTCCAACTTCATTCTGACAAGTTCACTCCAGACCCCAAACGGCCGCCACAGCCACTGTGTCTGTGCTCTTCAGCCTTGGGGCCAGGCCGCAGCTCTGCAAATGCCGAAGCAGGAGGCCCAGGAGCTGACTGGTAAGGACAAGGGAGCTGGAGGCCACTCTTACACTGGCCCAGCACAGAAACTGGATGAGAGGGAGCAGGTCTCAGCTGCCAGATGCCTCAAGATGAGGAAGAAGGCAGCAGGCTCAGGTCCAAGCTTAGCAGTCAGTCTGGGCTGGGAGGAAAAAAACTTTGGGGAGAAATTACCTGTCTCGATGTGAGCTTGATCAGGGACCCTTCATAGCCCTGCAGAGAGAGGGTCATCACAGAAAAGGTCAGAAGCCTTCCTTGTGCCTATCCCAGCCCCCCTCCTCCCGCACCCAGCTGCACCATTCTCACACTCCCCCGCACCCCCCACCCCTACCACGTCCACCACTCTGACCTCCACCACTGGCACGCGCCCTCTGCCCTTGTGTTCCCCATCACATGGTCTAGCACGCGGGGTGGGCATCATGAGGCAGCATTCATCATTTCACGCATAAATTCCCGCTTGCTCTGCTAACTTATAATCTGGAAGGACAGACCCTACCTTGTAAAGTTTTCTCAAAACTTCAACTGAAAAGTCTACACTGAATCGCAAATACTCCTTATATGGTTAAATCTACTGAGATTCTCTCTCGTTTCCGCTTTACAGATGAGAAAAGAGAGGCTCAGAAAGGGCTAAGCCACTGGTGAAGAGAGACACAGGAATGAGCTGAACCAGGACAGAGAGCCAGGTCTGCAATCACAGTTTCTGATACGCTGTCCTCTGTCTTTTCTGCTGCCCTGTCCAGGTCAGACTCATTCCTGATGTTCCTCCTCTGCCTACGGGCGGCTGGGTCCAGACTCACCTTGAACGGCCGGAAGAGCAGGTAGAGTTCTCTGGGTTTAATGTCCACAGGGAGGCCACTGACAAATAGTGTCCGGACCTGGGGGACAGAGACCACAGTAGACTGGGTGTAATGGCTCTTCCTTCAGGAAGGAACTGGAATCCTTCCAGAGGCAAAGGAGGAATCCCGTGTACCCTGGGTTTCCTTTGGAGGCCAAGGCAAAGGAACACTCGGGAGTTTCACAGCATTTCACTTCTCAAAGCCCTTCCTGTGCACTTTGCTTTCTCTGTGTTCGTTCCACAGGTGGTCCAACGAGCACCTGCTGACAGCCTCTGTGCACAGACTGAACGGCGCTGGAGGAGAGAGCCCTGTGTGATAAGCACACAGATCAAGGACCCCAGAGACTTCCAGAAAGCTATGGTGTCTATACCCCCGAAATTATACAAGTCACAATGTATATAGTTTTCAGAGGGTACCAATGGGCCCCTGGTTGAGAGGCTCTGCCCGGACCAGAGAAGACGCAAGGAGGTAAACGGATCCTAAGTCTTAGGCCACCCTTCACCCTGGAAGGATTTCAACAGAGGGCCCAGCACGTTCACACCCATCTCCTAGTGCTTCCTACGCTAGACGGAGGCTCTTCAATGGCAGGGACTATGCTGTATTCCAGCCTCTATGCCCCGTTCTTAGCATGTGGCTGTATTAAATGTTTACTGAATAAGGAACCTGGCTAAGGAGTCAGAGAGGGAACAGTTACACGGGGTTTTGGAGAATGAGTAGGATCCTACCAGCTTCAACTGAGGCAGATGGCGCTGTTAGAGCCTTGCCCTCACCATGGTGACAAGTTCGTGGTAATGCCAGGTCAAGACACCAGGGGTCCGTCCTGTGACTCAGACCAGCCCTGACCCCTGAGCTGTGGGTGAGGTCCCTGAGAGGCTGGCAGACACTCTACCTCACCACTGGCACCGGATGCTCAAGGAGGAAGGCCAGATTAGCCAATAATTAGAATAGGGAGGGAGGATTTTCCATTTTTTAGGTCCATTAAAAATACATATAAAAACCGTGGTTGAGGCATGAAAAAACCCAAATGAATAGAGCTCCCCTATACACTTGACTCCTGATTTCAAGCTGCATCTCGTACCATCAAGCCACACATAGGTCTTCTCGACTCATCCCTGCTGGTGTTAAGAGAAAGCTCACGGGCCTCAGTCACCCCCACCCTCCATGTGGCCATCCCTGAGGCATTCAGATGCCCTACAAGGGGCCAAATCCCCTTCTCCAGAGGCACCAAAGAATTTCCTCCATGCTCCAGTGATGGCCTCCTGAACCCAGGCAACAGCCCTTCCAATGGCTTGAACCAGGAAGCTGAGCAGCCAGGCAAAGTTACACCCAATGCAGGCAGGCACACAGACAGACAGGACACACACACCCCCCCAGCGAATACACAGATCTCAACAGAGCCAGGAATGGCAAAGGAAACCAGCACTGACAGCTGCTGGTAACCAGGGTCACCAGCCCTGCCCACACCAAGAATGACTCCCAGCCCACTGCTGATCAAGAATGGGTTGAGGACAAGCTGCTTCTCTCATCACACAGGTGTTTGCCAAGAAGCACACCAGGCAGAATTCCTTGCCATTCAGGATGCATCTTCCCCCTCTGGTCATGCCTCTCCCTCCCCAGACATGTCTCTGCTTCTAGGCCCGGGTCGAAGGTTCTGCACATTTCCCTGTGGACACAGTTCTCAGGTATGGCCCAATTTCCAGAGGAACCTGAGAAGAACTGGACAGCCCAAGCTCCAGGTAGAGTAAACCCAGCTCCTGGACTCTAGAGAACGACGGTCGTCTACACGCCTTCGCCCTCTGATGGAAGGGCCTTTAATTTACATGTAAGCCCTCAAACAGAAGTGCTAGGCTCAGGTCACGCAGCTTGTTCTTAAAAGGCAGCAGACCTGGGCACCCAGCCCACCCCCCAAAGATGGACTGACAGAGTACAAGCCCAGCCAGGGCCGTGCTTGATGGACCTGGCTCAGTCCTACTCCCTGCTCCCTGGGGTGTGGTTTTGGTCAAAGACAAGGAGCCAGAGCCTCCCCACAGAAACCTCTGCCTCAGTTCTCCCCAGGGGCCACCCATTTCACCCAGGCTAATTTTAAACCCTTCCTCAAATGGCTCCTTTCTGGCCAGACCTCCCTAGAGGCCCCCTTAAATAGCAAGTTCTCAGCATAAAATTTCCTGCTTGGGCTGGGGGTGGGGTTGAGGGTGAGTATGGGGGAGCTTTCCCTCATTCCCAGCTCAGAGCTTTGTTTCCAGCCTTCCCTCTGGGCCAGATGACCCTTTTCCTTTGTTTCCACCTTGTAGGTCCTGAAGTGTCCAAAATACTACCATCTGGCTACCACCCCGTCTCTGGCCATCTCCCAGGACACAAGCTGAGGTCAGGCGGTTACAGATTAGATGTTGGGTCCCCAGCCGCCAGGTCGCAGATAGCCTACTCTGTATACTCACTTGACCCTAGCGTCACCGGCAGATGATGTGCCCTCTGCCTATCCCCTTGTGCAGACAGGGAAACTGAGGCCCAGAAAGGGCTCATACAGCTGAGCTCACAACGGAGCCAAGTTAGGTAAGACCCAGGCACCCTGACTTAGCCATCTATGCCACCAGCAGTCCATCCTGCTGTGGGGGTAGGGGGAGCGGCTTTGAGGTGGCCTCATTAGCCCCACGGGTGGGTGAAGTTCCATCAGTTCAGTAGGCGGTCCCTTCCCCGGGCACTTGTTTAGGATGCTGGAGTGATGGGGGAAGAACAAGAAGGAACCAGAGATGGAAGGAAGCGTCAGCCTAGCCTGCTGCTCAGCTACTGTGGAGAGGACAGGAAGTTGCAGAGACCACCCCCCTCCTGCTTCCAGCTCTGTCCAGTCCTGACCCCCCCCCCAACAAGTGCCGCCACAGGCCTGTCTCAAGGCAGCTGCTTGTGCTGCCCCTCAGCGCACCCCTTCCTCATTCCCTAACTGAAGGGGACTCATCTTTCAGGTCCCTCTGTCTCCTCACTCCCCTTTCCTTCCTCTGAAGTCTTATGGGGCCAGGATGCCCTGCCTTCTATTGTTCCCACAATCTAAACTTCTAAACTTACCCCCTCCACCTGCACTCTATAAAACCCCCAGAGATAGGAGCCAAGTCTCAAAACCTTCCCATCCCTCACGGGGCCTAGAGTCAGGCCTCCGCATTTGAACTACCCACTCCTCCCACCCCGTCTCTGTGCCCCTCAGTCCATCCAGATGAAAGACTCCCAGCCAGGGGCAGGTGTGGCCCGGCAGGGCACAGTGACACCACACAGGGGGAAAGCGCAGGCTCTCGTCGGTAACACCAGAGTTTGCCTCCCAGCTTTACGCCTGGCTTGGGGAAGGGTATCATCTCTCCAGAGCTCAGCTCCTCCGTCTGTACAATGCAGATACAATCCACCTCCAGGATGAAGAACTCACTCTCCTCTATGCCCAGCAGGTAGGAGAGGCTCCGTGAAATGCTGGTTCACTTAGGGCTCCTGTAATCACAGCACTGACTTGCACAAAAACCTCCCCTATCAGGTGCCATGAGCCATGTATTTATAAAGTTGCCTAGTGAGTCTGGATTGGGTCCAAGTCAGTCTGGAGCTGGGAATGCAGGTGAGTGAACCTTAAGTAGTCACTGGATTCTTTAATGTTCCTCTTCCCTAGGGAGGGAATGGCCAAGGTGGGAGGCACCATGGAGAGCAGCTAGTTCAGCACTCTCACTCTGCAGATGAGGGAACCAAGGCTCAGGATAGGAAGGTGACACAGCAAGCTGATGGCACAGTCAGGTCCTTTAGGGGACGGCAGGGACAGAGACATACAGTGACTTCCCCAAGGCCTTGCCTACTAGTTCTGTGTCCCAGGCTTGCACTGGAGACTCCTCCTTCTCTGCGCCCACTGGTGCCAGCCTCGTGGCAATAGGGTGCGACACTCAGGAAAGAGGTTTGGTATAGACAAGGGTTCGGGCACCAACTGCAGGTTGATGCCAAGCTAGATAGATTAACCAAAGCACCCACGTCCTGCCTACTCTATGTGTTCAGTATAGGAATTCAACACAAAAACACTTTGAAGTATTTGAAGAAAACAGAAGGGGTGGTTCACACAAGCCCGGGCTGCTAGAAAGCACCAACCTTGTAGCCTGGGCCCTTCTCCTTCCATATACTCACCCTTCCTCCAGAAGTATCCAGAGAACACAAGGGATTATCTCCCCCATCCTGAAATGTCTAAGGCAACAGCAGACCTTCTAAGATGGTCATCTTTATGGCAAGCGCCGGTGGATGGTGCTGGACCACAGCCACAACCTCAGTGCAGGTGGAAGATAAGTAAGGAGAGTATCATGGGAGAAATGGACAAAGTATGGAGAATCTTTAGAAGTCAGTGAAAGAAGAAACATGTTGAGGAACAGCTCTTCTGGTGGAACTTGCTAGAACTACCATGTCGACATGGACAAGGAACTTTGGCCAGAGAGGTGTGCCCACTAAAGACACTGCAGACATGGCTATGCCGCCTTCATGATGGTCAGGAGCAGACCTGGTCTTGCTGGAGGTCCCAGCCAGCCCCAAGCCTGCCTGGAGAAACCAAATGGCCTTTGGCACAACGTGTCCCCCCCCCCCACCCAGCAGGCTCTGGGGGCTCCTGAGGCTGCTCTTCCTTTAGACAAGTCCTGCTGCCTGTCCTTCCCCCAAGATGCTGAAAGCAAAGGGTCGAGGAGGTCTAGTCTCATTCAAGTCCATGCCCCAGGCTATCACTGGAGGTCAGACTTCCTGAGGTTGTCCAGCTCCTCGCTAGGGCCCCTCCAGGGCTGGGGGGAAGAGCCGTCACCTCCTCCACAGGAGGCCCTTGCGCTCACTCTGGGGAGGACAGAGAAGGGCAGTCTGCGAGCGGCCTCCCGCCCCCCAGCATTATCCTTGAGACCCCTGTGGAGGGAACGACCCCCAGAAAGAGCCTCGGCCCAATTTCTAACCCCAATATGATGGGCTCCCTGGAGTGCCTGGCTATTCCTTCAGGCCTCATACTGGAGGTCTCTCTCCCTCTGCGGCCCTCTCCAGACGGAGGAAGATGACCTTCTGAAGAGAAGTAGGAAGCAGGGACTCTGGTCACCTCATTCATATCCGTGTGCATCTGATGTTCCTCCTCCATTTGCTTACACATGTTCAGAAAAAAGTGACATCAAACAAGCTTCAGGAGCAAGGGGATAGTGACGCACAAGGTATTAGCCTTAGAATAAATCCAGACCTCTGCGGGAAAGGCTTCTAGGCAGGACTCATCCTCTCTGTAGGAGTCCAGGTGGACATCCTCTTGGTCCTAGAAACTCCCCCAGGCAGAAACCTGTCACTCAGTGCCGCCAACCCAGGCCAGCTCTCTCGACAGCAGCTGCTCAGAGGTCTCCCTCCTCTCTGAGGCACGCATAGGAACCCGCTCACACGGAGGCTGTAGAGGAATTAAGAGAAGGCGGCTGTCGGGGGACAAGGAGGGAGTCGGTGTTGTCTACAGAGGAAAACAGCTGAGTGAAGCTTCTACGGAGGGTGGTGGTCACTGAAGGACCCCTCCACACACACACAAAGAGGACCCCACACGCAGGCTGGGGCCTGGTCACGCTGCCCTAGCCACAGTGCGCCCTTCTCTGCAATGACAGGGACGCTAAGGACCCTGTAGCCCCAACCTGCCCCGACCTTTTCAACACGAGACTCCTTTCACACCAAGCATTAAACAGTCAACTTCGCAGCTAAGGGCGCAGCAGGGTACTGTGGCTGAGAGGACAGGCTCCCTAAGTTCCAGCTTTTATTATGAGGCAGAAAGGGAACGGGGCACCTGGGTGGCTCAGTCAGTCGAATGTCTGCCTTCGGCTCAGGTCATGATCCCGGGGTCCTGGGATTGAGCCCCACATTGGGCTCCCTGCTCAGTAGGAAGCCTGCTTCTCCCTCTCTCACTCTCCCTGTTTGTGCTCCCTCTCTCTGTCTCTATCTCAAATAAATTTTAAAAATCTTTAAAAAACAACAGAAAAAGGATAAACACCACTTTCAAAAAACAATGAAATGATCATGGATATGAAACCCTCTTATCCTTTAACTCTGAAGGAGAGCCACAGCCGCCTTCTAAACCCCAACCTTGTCATCTCCAAGACAGTCCTGCCGGGACTTCGAGGACCAACCACCCAGAGGATAGACCTTTCTCCACAAAGGCTGTTGAGGCAGGAAAACATCAGGACCACCCCGACCTCTTCCCCATCCCACCCCCAGATAAACCCCTCGGGTCCACTGGGAACACTCTGCCCTAGAAGACAGACTTGTGCCTTCTAGGCAAATCCCTGCCTCACAGGCCTGGGACTTGGGAAGGACACACCCATGGAAACGTGACTCTGGGCAATAGATACATCCACCAAAGAGATAAAAATGACATTTGAAAATGGATTCTTTGCAGCAGTCCTGTAGCATCTCTGGAAGCTGGAATTCAATCTGGAAAGGAGTGATTACTTCAACTGTCCATTCCATCGAACTACTGAAGTGACGGGCTCCTTCTGAATCCCCACCTACTCGCAGCTTCGTGTGAGCTCTGGTGTCATCTGGATGGAAAACACCACTTAGGGAAGGGAGTCGGGGGAGGAGGGAAGTCCAAAAAGGGAAAAACAAGCCTCTCATAAGCCCCTCCCACATCCTTCCCTGACTCCCAGGCCTCTGAAGCAACTGAAATGCAGAATATTTGAGCTGGAAGAAACCTTATTTTTAGATGAGGAAACCAAGGCCCGCAGGTCCAGTGAGTTGCTCATGGTCTATGTCCACGAGCTCTATGTCCCCAGGTGCCCGTGAGTCAATACTTCGCAGACCTCAGTCTCACACACCAACTTCCTCAGCCCCCAGTCAGGTTGGCCTTGGGCACCCTGAAAACAAGTGGCCTTTAGCTCTGAGCTAAGAAGGCAGAAACAGCTCCTTGCAGAAGGCTGACTGGGGGTGGGGGGTGGGGGGGTGTCTACTGGATGATCCCAAGGTTAGTCCTTAACAAAATTAATTATAGGAAAGTCAAAGGAAGACAGACTGCCGATTCCCACCAGCTGAGTGGGAACAGCCTTGCGCCCTGCTGACTTGCAGGCAGGCACCAGAACAGGGCCACAGACATGCCTCAGACAGGGCAGCTGGGCACGTGTGGCCCCAGACACCCAAGTCCAAATGGAAGCCCAGGCCACCCCATCAGCCACCCCCCCCCACCAGCCACACCCTGGGAGTTTATGAAATGCAACTGGTGTTACATCCAGCTTACGGCTTTCCTGATATGAAGATACTAAAGGTCCCTCTCACTCTTCCCCTGCCCACTCTCTCTGTCAAATAAATAAAATCTTAAAAAAAAAAAAAAAAGACCCTAAAGGTTCTTTCTTTTTCTAAAGATATTGATATTTGAAAGAGAGAGAGGACACAAGCAAGCAGGGGGGACAGAGAGGGATAAGCAGACTCTGCATGAGCACGGAGCCTGATGTGTGGCTCGATCTCAAGACCCTGAGACCATGACCTGAGCTGAAAGCAAGAGTTGATCACTTAAGGGACTGAGCCACCCCAGCATCCCCTAAAGGTCCTTTCTAAGCTTGCATCAGCCATCATCATTCTTCCTCCAGGAGGAAGAAATGCTGTTGAGAATGAGGACACCAGAGGACTCAGGCTCAGCCTCCTGCTCAGCAGGCACCTGCTGCTCAGATATGGAAACAAAAGAAAAAGAGCCTCAAACCAACGGTCAGGGAGCCTGGGTAAGGAGCCCCAGCCTGGCCAACGGCCCAGCAGATGGCTTTGCAGCCTTCCTCTGCTGCTTCAACTGTAAAGAGGAAGGATGTACTGGCCTTGGGGTCCTTCACACTCCAACTTGTGAGATACCAAGGACGCAGGAGAAGGTGACTGAGTCCCCGGATAAGGCTTGGGCCTTGTCCTCCAGCCACTCAGAGCTTAAGTGACTCCCTTCTGCCCGTAAAAAGGCCAAGAAAGTGGTGAAAAAGGGGACAAAGACTGAGAGAGTGACAGAGCAGAAGTCAGCAGCCAGACCCTAGGGGTCTGGATGGGGTCTCTGCTGGGGTGGTGTTGAGTTGACAAAAATAAACCCCAGGGCAGTCCCCCACACGTAACTCCCTCCCAGAGATCTCTGTGGCCAGGGTTTCTTCTTTGGGGTGTGCATGTAGAGGGCGGGGTGGGGGAAGGGAGCCGCCTAGGTCCCAGGCCGAGGCTTGGCACCAGCAGGTCGCTCTTACCCTTCCCGGGGGAAAGAAGTCCCTCTGAGTGGGGCCACTTGACGAGAGGTGGATGGAATGTGGTGACACGGCCCGCAGATGCAGGACTTATAAGGGCTGAACAAGGACACAGGGAAAAAGAGCAAGCAGATACAGCCAGACAGTGGATGGGAATTGAGACACAGGCTCCCAGAAAACCAGTGCTTCCCATGCTCCCTCCAAAGAGTTCTGGGCCTCTCAGCTCCCGGGCTAGGACACCTTCAATGCCATGAGTCCAACCTGGTGTAAAGGACCAGGCTTCAGATGTGTTCTATAGCATTTTGCCTGCCCCTGCTAATTACAGCCCCAAATCACAGGGTTTGGCTCTCAGACCCGACCTGGGCCCGTACTTTGTGGTTCCCAGGTCTTTCATACCTACCATCTGGCATAGGAACTGGACAGTCCCTGGGTGGAACAAGCAGAACAGTCTGGCCATTTCACAGATGAAGAACCAGCTCAGGGATTAGCTGCTGGGCCAGCCAGGGGCAGAGCTGGAAGTAAAACCCAAGTCATCTGGGAAGTTGAGGCACTTGCCCTACAACCTGCCATGTGTCCTAGAGTCCAGACTGTGTATGTATGGGCTCAGGGGAACCAAGCTGGGGTTGTAAGAAGTTGTCTAAAGGGTGGGGCAGGGCCAGGTACCAATAGAGTCTTAAATAATAAGGCTTCTGACCTCGGGCTACAAGCCACTTCTAGCCCCAGGAACAGAAGGCACAACATCTCAGGGACAGACCTGGTCACAAAGCCTGTTGTGAGTACAGCCTACACCTCATTTATAGGAAAGCAGACCAAACCACATGAACTGTGCGGCACCAGGGGACTGTTTTCCATTTGGTTCTAGACACTGCCAGGGGCCAAGGCTTTCTGAGGCAACTCAAGTGGCAGGGTCACAGGGTCCCCAGCACAGGATCGTGAGGGCAGGCTTCCTTCCCTCCTGTGCCACCGACCTCCCCCGTCCCTCCTGAGGCTGTGTGGTCAGCCAACACAGACCTATTGCTCGTTCCTGTCCCTGGCAAGAGTCGCAGTTGTCACCACTGCCACACACCAAAGTGTATTCCCGGGAGAATCTTATATCTCTCCCCCAGCTCCAAAACCAGTACCTCCAACCCTTAAACCCTTAAACCACTTGATGTTATTTCACTGTGGACACAGAGTATCAAGCCTACCACACCTGCCCACTACCTGAAGGAAGCAGATGAAGCCTGGTAAGAGGGGGTTTCGTAACACAACGCTTCTGTTGGGAGGGATCTCTGTTTGGGAATGGAAGCTGCTTCAAGGGTCTGCATTCTGGACTGCAGCTCCCAGGTCACACACATCCCCAGCAGTGCCTGGATAGAGTCACCACCACACATTAAGAATGAGGGCCAGTCTGGGCAGAAGTTCTTCCAAGTCTTCATTTCAACTAATGTTCTCAAAAAAGGGTCTAGGTCCTATTCCAGTCACCTCTCCTGACACACCCTCCACCAGTAAAAGCCCAAGACCCATTTGGGAAGGGAGAGGGTGGCTAACCACAAAAGAGAGCTAGGTACTCCAGACACTCATCCCACAGCCTCGTCTAGGTCAGGCCCTACCCTTTCTTCTCCGGAGTCCCAGGCCTGTTCCGAACTATACAGGCAGCCTTGATGACTTGTGACAGCCAAGAGCCTCTGCTCAGTGGGCCATAAACGACGAAAGGCCACGGCAGATAGGCCTAGACAGACCCGCCCATACCCACAGCCCCTGCAATCCTCCAGAGGCCCCCAGCACAGACGAATCCACCAGCGGACTCTTCAGGAAGGTCTGATTCTTCTGTCAGCCATGGCACATCTCAGAGGTATCCACATTTTTTCCATCTGAGGATACAATAGGGGAAGCAGCAGAAAGAGGGAGGCCATGCTGTCCCTGGGCAGGGAATGGATGGGGTTCCAGCACACAGAGCCTTGTGGGGTATCTATAGTTCCCAACCTCACAGCAACACGGTTTCTGAAGTATAGGGATGGGCTCTGCCCCCCTGCCTCATGGCTTTGCCAGAGGTGTGAGGATGCCTCTGAGGCAGCCATGGTCAGGGGACAGCGGAGAAACGAACAAGTTACCAGATGTCACTGCCACCCAAAACCAACAGCTCAGCCGAGTCTGAGGGCCACCGACCAGGAGCCCAGCCCTCAGGGCAGGTAGGATGGACTCCTCTTGCTCTCAGGACTGTCTGGAGGCCCAACAGGATAAGTGAGTGGAGAGCACGAGAGCAAAAAGCAAGGCATCCCACACTTCATGTCTTGACTTCACTTTGAGTACTCCTCAGTACCCTCTCTGGAGATGGGGATGAGAAGAAATCAGAAGGTCCAAATGCTGAATGGGATCGAGAAGCTGGTTCTTATTGGGATAAGCTAGACAGGCTGCCCATGTGCAGGAAAAGAAGAGATAAGGCGCCCCAATGGAATGATGCCCACCACCCCCTCCACAAAATGACAGGCAGTCACTTTAGAGTGGGTACCATTTCTTCAGTTAAGGTGCCCAAAGCAGCAGGGTACCAAGGTGGGCTGGGGACAGGGGTAGGGGTGGGAATGAAAGCAGTAAGCCCCAGGACAGGCAACAAGGGGGTGTACTACCTGCGGAGGCTGAATAATAAAACGGGCTTGGTCTGCTTTTATCATCCTGTGATAGCAATTCTCAACGATGCCTGTGATAAAAGGCTCTTCCTCCAAGGGCTGCCAGCTCCCATCACCCAGTCCTCAGATGCCCCAGCCCAACGGGAACTAGCCTGCAGCAACATCACCCAAAGCTCGGGCCTCAAAAACTTTAGTTGCAGGACTTTACTCCCCACACCCCCAACCCTCACCAAAAACCCTAATGTAAAACGGAACAGCAGGTATAACGTGTGGTTAAGGGCAAACTCTGGGTTCAAATCCCAAATTATCTACTTACTAGCTACATGATAGTTTCAAAAGATGTTTATTTAATTGAGAGAACGCACGCACGCATACACACACACAAGCTGGGGGCGGGGGGCAGGGAGCAGAGGGAGAAGGAGAGAATCCCAAGCTGACTCCATGCCAAGCACGGAGGCCAACATGGCACTTGATCTCATGACCCTGAGATCATGACCTGAGCTGGACACCCAGCCAACTGAGCCACCTAGGGCCCCTACATGAAAGTTATTTAAACTTTTGGTCTCAGATTCCTCATTCATAACGTGGTGATGACAATAAAGTAAGCAATTCACAGTGCTGTTGTGAAAGTTCAAGGAGGTAAAATGGTCAGGTACTTAGAATAACGCCTGGCATGAATGCTGGGCATGCTCACTAATATCAGGACAGCCTCTCTATTAGGCTATTTGAGCAAAGAGGTCACATCCACAACAACCCCAGCCTATAGAATCTGCCTGAGCCTACCTGCCGGGGCTCTCTCTCCAGGTAAATGCCCAGAACAGAGGCCTGCCTTCCCTCAAACAAACGAACAAATAATAAAAAGCTTACAGATAGAGCACCAAGATGTCCTGGATTTTGTCAAAAGTTTTTGATGGCAGAGAAAAAGGGAAGTGGCCGAGTCACATGCTGGACCCCAGAATTCCTTCACCTTCATCTAGAGTGCTAACCCTGGCCCATCCTGCCAGGAACATGGCTGGCTCCTCAGAGACCTCTAGAGGACACACGACAGACCCAGGGGTGCCAGGCCTGCAAGCAGCCACACTGGCCGGGATCCACTGGATGCAACAGACCAGCAAAGATGCCGTGGGAGGACAGCGAGAGGCCAAGACCCTCAGGTCAAGCTGTAGCTTCTTTGGCTGCCTTTCTACAGTTTACCATTAGGCTGGCAAAAAAACTTCTTTAACTCCTAGAAACCTGAACTCCTTCCACCCCAAGATTCCAAATACTACGCTCCCTTCAGCTCTGCCGCCCCCCACGCAGTGAATAATTACTGTAACTTAGTTTCATCATGTATTATGAAAGTCTCCTTCTTCAAAATAGAATGCTTTCAAACCACACGTACCTCTCCCCAGAAACACTGTAACTCTCTAGCCAGCCCTAAAGAATCAGTAAGGCATGCTTGGGTCTGGGGTTCCAAAGCATCAGAGGCAAGCCTGCCCTGTGCTACAGTCTCACCATACTTTCTGGAGCTCCCAGCACCAGCCATGACCCACATGGGTTAAGGCATAGCCCCTAAACCGAAAGGGACACTTATCTCTTCCCCTGCAGACCTTCTTAATCCATCGCCGTCCCCCTTAGCTTTCAAATGGTACCATAGCTTCTAACACATCTCCTTTCCAAGTGGCAGAAAAATGCCCATTTCCCCCCAGCCCTGCATGATCTTGGACTTTTCATAATGTGGCCCCCAGGACGCCCGCAGCCTAGCAAACTCCAGGTACTCCTGCGGTTCCACAATCTACAATCCACCTATCCCTCTGACATCTGCTATGCGCTCTTCTTGGAACGCTTTCTGACCAGCACAGGCTTCCCAACCTCCTAACCTGGCCACATCTCAGGAAGGGCTTATCTCTACCTTCTCAGGGGCACCACCGCATCACTTGCTGGTATCCCCTTATTTTACCTACTGTTGCATTTAACCTCCCATCCCCACCTCCTCCTTACCTTCTAGTCTGTGACCTTGAATCTGTAATCCTGCTCCCTGGACCAGTAAAGAAACCTAATGCCTGTGATAGGGATAAAGCCCCCAGCCATAAGGTGGTCAAGCAGGGGAAGGCAAGGCTACACAAAGGAGCAGCCCTACTGATACCCCCTTCTGGAACCATGACAACACAACCCTTTCTCCAGCCACCTAACACCTTTAGGAATTGAGGTCTTCTGGTGGGCAAGAAGGATTCCTTGGTTTTCCAGGCTTGCTTTACCTAATCTCTGAGAGCCAGCCTGGCTCAGCCATGAGAGTAAACTACCCCAGCTAAGAGATTCCCCAGATGGTGGCTCCTGGGGGATGCAGAAATGACTGCCTAGGGGGCAGCTAAGCTAAAGGGAAGGAATTCAGTTCCAGCTCAAACCACCAATTCAACAAGGAACCTCAGCGGAAGAGCTCTCGGCCCAGGAGTCTAATGAGGAGAGGGGGCTCATCCTTGCACTTACCTGACCAGAGCAGACACCGGAATCCAGGAGATTCCCAGAACTTTAATTTCAGAACTCTGTTACACACAGGCCTGTGCCCCTCCATCAGCACCAGGTGCACTGATTCCCTTAACCACTACGGTGCTGTCACCCACCTCTGCCCCCAAGGAGGAGTCACAGGGATTCCACTTCTTGAAGATTCTGCCTTCTCTCTCAGAAGAAGCACTTAGAAAAAAGTGACCAATAGTTCACATGCTTTCTCTAAGAATTTAGCTTGGCCACAAGGTTCACCCTTCCTACTTCAAAGGGGTAGGTCTGAGGGTCGGCCCAGCCTCTTGGGTGAACTCCCTGCTGAAGTCAACCATCTAGCACTAGTGGCCTTCTGGGTCTTTGCCCAGCTTCACAGGAGGCCAAGCAGAGATCCCATACACACCAGCAACCCTGTCACCCTCCCCTCAACTCTCAGGGGAGATTCTGAACAACCAGGTACAGTTAGGATGGGGTTAAGGCTCCCACCAGTGCCATGGGCCTGTCAGCATGTCAAGGTCCGAGGAGGACAAGGCCTTCAGGAGCCAACCCCCATCCCTTGCACTGGAGCCCACACAACCCCAGCGGACAAATGTCAGGCCCTCCTTTGTCATCCTTCTGTGTGAAGTTATATATTCCCCACCCCTTCCCCCAAAAAAGTGAGATCTAGACCTAGATTCTCAAGATGCCATGCCATTGGTGGACTCGGACTAGCAGCAACCCTCTGAATTACTAAGAGTGGGTGCCGGTGGTGTGACCCTCCCACCATCCCTCCCACAGTGAGGAGCCCAGCCCAGCAGTGGGCCACCGCCGCCATTCTGCACCAAACCTACAGCACGGCCCGCCAGCACCACGCCACTGCACTGTAGAGAGGCAGCAGCACCAGCCCCCATCAGGGGCTCTGCGGTTTCTACCCCCAGACCAAGGGGAAAGGAGCTCAGGGTGGATAACTGGCCCTTGGTTTCCTGGGCAAGGGCTTTCCAGGGCGCGGCAGGAAGGGTCTCTCAGCCCTGGAGTGACACAGCTTGCCAGAGGCCCTTGGAGACAGCTGCAAAGCCTGCCCCTTCCACACCACTTTTTGTCTCAGCCGGCCCAGATCCTGGTCTCCATTCGCTGCCCTAGCTCTCAGGCTTATATCCACCACCTCACACCCCCCACCCCCACAAACACCCTCCCCGATTTGGCCATCCCATTAACCACCCAGCTATTGCTGATTCCACGAAGCTGCCTCACACGCCCTCCTCTTAGCACATGTCTGGTGGTCAAGATAATGTCGCCTCTCCTTGCAGAATCCCACCCAGGCCAGCTCTGGGGTCCTGGATTGCCTGCCGGGTCAAAACCGAAGGGAGGAGAACCGGGAAAGTAGTATCTTCAGGCATCTCTTTCTCAACTCTCACTAACCACCCGCCGACCTCTTTGCCAAAGCCCAAGTTCTGGGACTGCAAGGAAAGCCCGTCCACCCCCTGTGACAACAGCTCAGTTGTACTGAACCAAAGCGCGGGGCGGTCGGCCCGGGCCTCCAAGGTCACGGGGAGGGGTCAGGGTGGAAAGTGTAAGGGAGTGAGGGTGCCGCCCGCCCGCGGTGCTAATCCCGTTTAGTTCCTTCCAGCCGAGGCGGGAGTCCCGGCCATACCGTAGGAGTGCCTCGGAAGACTGTAGCGGGCCGGCCCGAGAGTGGAGAACGAGGGACGCGCGGGCAGCGGGCGTGGGGCAGGCACCGCGCCGCTCGCCCACCACGGGACGCACGGACGGCGGCCGGCGCGCGGCCCGCCCCGAGCCCGGGAGGGCGGGGAGACAATGCCCGCCCGGCGGGGCAGTCCAGGCCGCGCGCCCCCGCCCGCCGGACACGGGCTGCTCCTCCCTGACCGAAGGGCAGCGGCGGGAAGGCGCCCGGAGCGCTTGCCAGACCGGCCCCGCGCGGCGCGGGAGGCCCAGCGCTCCCTCTCCCCCGCCCACCTCCGCGTGCACTTCACCCCGACAAGTCCCGGGGCTGCAGACCCACCTCCTCCTCCAGAGTGCCGCCGGAGCCCGTGCCGGTGCCCGTGCCGGTGCCGGTGCTGGTGCTGTGCTCGCCGTCCGGCTTCAGGTTGCTCATGGTGCGGGGGGTGAGGTGGGGGTGGCGAGGGGAAGGGAACGCGGAGGGCGAGCGCGGCGCCCGGCCCCGGCGAGGAGGTGGGAAGGGGCGCGGTGAGCGGTGCGCTCCGGGAGTGCGGGGTGGGGTGGCGGTGGGGGGCGCGCGGGGCGGTGAGAGGGGCAGCCGCTGCGTCGGGCTGGGGTCACATCAAGTTTGGCGGGTGCGGGAGGTGGGGAGGGGGTGCGGCGGAGGAGGCACTCGGAACCGGAGCCGAGCCCGAGCGGCCGCCGCCTCCGCCTTTTCACTGCGACCGGCGAGTGCGCCCGCGGCGGCGGCGGCGGCGGCGGGGGGCGGGCGCCGGGGGAGGGGGCGGGCGCCGGGCGGTGGCGGGGGGCGGGGGCCGGAACCGGCCTCAGCTGGGGCCCGGCCAGCCCCCTCCCCCGCCCTCCTCGCGGTCTCCGGGGGAACGCGCAGCCAATCCCCGCCGCCCACTGAGGGCTCGCCCCGGCCGGGGCTGCAGCGCGCCAACCTCCGGCAGGGCTTTTCCCCTCTCCCTCGTCGTCTCTCTCCCTCTTTCCTTTCCCCTTACCCTACTGCACGACAAGTTTTTAAACTTTGATGAACTCGCCCAGTGAACTTTCTTAAAGGGTCCGCGCGCTCCGTCCTGTCCCAGCCCGCGGGAGGTGGAGCTGCGTGCCAGGCACCCGCGCTCGCTTGTCCCCAGCCATCCGTGGCCCGCCGGCCCCACGCGAGCGGCGCCCGAAGCGAGGCTCCTGGGTCGTCGGCTTCGGAGGAAAAGCTCCCCTCGTACCCTGATTGGGGGTTACAGAGTGTCCCGCGCACTCATTTCACCCCCAAATCCAGCCTTTCAGTCCCCGGCCATGCTCCTGCCTTCCCCGAGCGCAGGACTGTTGGGGGTCGGGTTCTGAGAGTGATGGCCATCGGGAGCCCGACACCTGGGGTTTGGCCCTGACTGGCCGCTGTTTTGCTGCGTGACCTTGAGGAAATCACTTCCCCTCTCTGGCTTCAGGCTTCCAGCCGAGAGGGTGGTACTTAGATCTCAAACTCCCTTCCCGCTCCTAGTCACTGAATAAGGACTCTGGGCGGGGAGACAAGTCTTTGGGACCCAAATGGTTATTAGCCCCGGGAGGGGATACCTCGAATGACCAAGATTCCATTCAGTGCCTCCTTCCCCCCAACCCCCACCTCCGCCTTGGGGTCCTCGCCTCCCTCAGCTTAAATACCGCCCCCCCCCCACACACACCTTTTCCCCTCCTCCTATTCAGAGCTCGAGGGCGGGGGGAGGGGAGAGCAGCCCTGCGTTTTGGGCGGGGCGGTGGTGACCCACTCCGCGGGACTCGAGCGCGCGGTGCGCGGGTCTATTTGCCTCCGGTTTGAGAACCCGCGCGGACTTGGCCAGCCCCTGCCGCCACCTTGTAAAACTCCGTGCCCCGCTCAGGTCGCGCTTGAGATGGCAGCGGCCCCGAGCCGACCCGGGCGGAGGTCCTCGAGGACTGGGCCCTCCCAGTCACTACCCCCCGCCTGGAAGTTCCAGCCGCACCCCAGGGGATCCCGGCCAGAGGTTCCGTGTGGAATTGAGAAGACACTGCCGAGAGGTTAGGGGAATCCTGTGTGAGCCCCGCGAGGATCAGGGGTCTCTGGGTGCGATTCTGACTTTCCCCGCCAAACCAGGTCGTGGCACCTGGGTTTGAGATTGGAAGTGAGGCACAGTGTTGGTGGAGCGGGAGAAGCTGGGTTCGCAGTGTTGAACCAGTT
Organism: Martes martes; assembly: GCF_963455335.1. Classification (NCBI taxonomy): domain Eukaryota; kingdom Metazoa; phylum Chordata; class Mammalia; order Carnivora; family Mustelidae; genus Martes; species Martes martes. Next base: position 45,145,418 of record NC_137894.1, read on the forward strand.
TGGACCAGTTGGGACCGCGACCTTGGCTAAATGACTCAACCTATCTGAGCCTCAATATGCCGACCTCTAAATAGGGCTGGCACCACCATATGGGAGTGTCAAGTGTGGAAGTATAGAGTGTCCCTGTGACTTAGTCTCCCCAACAAATTATGATCTGCTTCCTAACCTGCCCTTTCACAGATAAGTAAATTGAGGTCTAGAGATAGGTAATATCTTTCCCAGCGACATATTCTTTCAGTAAACTGCTGAACACCCACTGTGTGCTGGGGACCCACTGTGTGCTGATGTCAAGACCAGGAGCACCCTGGTCCCCCCCCCCCCCGCCAACACTTGGCTCAGGCCCGGTTATGAGGGGAACTGCCTCTATAGGAATCAGGCACTCCTGTTAGTGATAGGTGCTTCACTTAACCCAGAGTTTTCTAGGTTCTTCCAGCTTCTGGCACCTCCAAATGGAGCCAACCTGGTGAACCTACAGATACCCTGGCCATCCTTCAGACGCCTCAGTCCACTATGGCTGTATTCCCACTCCTAAACCCTCTTCCCTAGAATAGATCTTCTCATTAGACATGCCTCCAACTTTGGCCCAGCAATATTCTTCCTCAATCCAAATCCTTCCCTCAAGATTCTTTTTCAGCCCCACTTTTTCCAGGAAGAGGACCCCGGGCCAGTTTTCTAAATTCAGGTATCCTATAGAAGTGAGTTTGAATTTTTCAAAGAGAAGGGGATTCTTATCTTGTCCTTAGGTCTTCATTTTATAGATGAGGAAGATGAGGCCCAAAGAGGTGACAAATGGGGGTGCCTGCCTGGCTCAGTTGGTGTAACATGTGACTCTTGATCTCTGGGTCCTAAGTTTGAGCCCCATGTTGGGTGTAGAGATTACTTAAAAACACAAAAACAGAACAGGGTCCACTATTGACCCTCATCACTATTATTCTGTGACATGTAGCTGATGATTTTTTAAATAATTTTTATTACTTTTCTTTTTTCTAAATCTTTTTTTTTAAGATTTTATTTATTTATTTGTCAGAGAGAGTGAGCACTGGCAGGCAGAGGCGGAGGGAGAAGCAGGCTCCCTGCTGAGCAAGGAGCCGGATGGCGGACTCGATCCCAGGATGCTGGGATCATGATCTGAGCCGAAGGCAGCCACTTAACCAACTGAACCACCCAGGCATCCCAAGTTTTATTACTTTTCTGATGATAAGAGCAATACACGCTTACTGTTGAATAGTTGAAAGCTACATAATAGTTTAGAGAACAATTTGAAATCTGGAGAACAACATTTTTAATATTTCCCTCTGGTTTTTTTGTCCGTGCCTATTTTAAAAAACAAAACTGCTGAACAATTTAAATACTCCTTTTCCTCTGAAATTTATCACAAACACTTCTTTTAAGTTCTTTAATTTTTTTTTTTTTTTTAAAGTAGGCTCCGGGTGCCTGGGTGGCTCAGTGGGTTAAATGTCTGACTTTGGCTCAGGTGTGATTTCAGTGTCCTGGGATCCAGCCCTGCAGAGCATCTGGCTCCCTGCTCAGTAGGGAGTCTGCTTCCTCCTCTCCCTTGCCCCTCCCCCTGCTCATGCTCCCTCTCTCTCTCTCTCTCAAATAAGTAAAATCTTAAATAAATAAATAAAGTAGGCTCCACACCCAATATGGGGCTCAAACTCATGACCCTGGGGTCAAGAGTGGCATGTTCTACCAAATGAGCCAGCCAGGCACCCCTCTTTGGTCATAATTTTGAATGATTGCTTAACCCCTATTGGATGTGCCAGAATTTAACTCATTTCTTGTTAGACATTTACATGATTTCCAGTTTTTTTCTTTTTTGCTTTCTTTTTTTTTAAAGATTTTTATTTATTTATTTGTCAGAGAGAGATTTAGAGTACAAAGTAGGGAGAGAGGCAAGCAGAGCAGGCAGAGGGAGGAGCAGGCTCCCCGATGAGCAAGGAGCCTGATGCTGGACTGGATTGCAGGACCCTAGGATCATGACCTGAGCCAAACTGAGCCAGCCACCCAGGTGTCCCTTTCTTTTCACTTTCATAAGAAACGCCTTATATTCAGATTCTTAATGCCTCTGAAAGCTTCATGTGTGACCAGACCTTAAGCACTTTAGGGGCAACAACTTATTCCCCTATATGTCGGTTGTCCTGGGAATGGGAGAATCTCTGACCCCAAGGGGATTTGGAGATCATATAAATGCAAAGCTCCCACCCAACCTGGCGTGAGTATCCATCAGTGCCCAGTTGGAGTTGGGGTTGAGGCAGGTGGGGCCAAAGAGAGGAGTTCAGGGTGTAGCAGTCCGGCAGACTGCCCGGAGGTTGGGAACTAATATCTTTGTCTTACCCAACTGTGACCTAGTAGTCCATCATCTAATAGCCTTTTCAGTGCCCTTCACCTCTCCCAGTGCTCGGCTCCACATCATCTCCGAAATTCTTACATTTCTGTTCCCTTTGCCTGGAACTACCCCTCTTTCCCAGTTCCCTGATCTTTCTGATTGTTCTCAGAGTGCCTCCTCTGTGTCCTCTTGAGCCTGGGAATTCGTTGTCTTCCAGTCTTACCTACCAGATGGGAAAATTTCTGACTCTGAGCAGTGCTCACAAGCCCTGCTAAGTGCTAAGTGAATAATGAATAGACTTACCCTCGATTTCTGCAGCCCCCTTGCCTCTAGCAGGTAGCTTGATGAGAGATAGGCATTTGCAGTAGTAGGTATCCATAAATCTTTATTGAAATGGTACTGGGCCATTCCTGGGGCCTCTAGGTTATCTGGTGCCTGCCCCTTTCTCTCTGGTTTACTGTACATACATTATAATTTGAAAGTTCATTCCTAGGGTAAGGGAAAGAGCCAGATGTCCTTACTCTTGAGAAACACTGCCTGGGACCTGGCATCCTGAGGATAGGCCAGGCTACTTCCAAGTAGGCCCCCCATTCTAACTCCACCTCCCCTACTTTCGGGAAAGCCTGTGTGATAAGAAGGCAGGTAGAGAGGGTGACCTTGAGGCACAAAGGCTAGGATGTATCGGAGGTGTTTTTCTTGGCATTTATAAATTTAAGCTCCACTTGGGTACAAGAGGTCTTAGGAAGAGAAGGAGGCAGGATGCTGGCACTTAACAAAATGCCTCCTTCTACTCCGGGCAGTGAATATGTCTTCTCATCCAATTCTCCCATTGTTCCTGCTATCCCTAGTTATAGATTAGAAAACTGGGGCTCAGAAGTATTAAGGGGAACTCACCTAGCTACCGGTGGATGACACAGGTGGCGGGAAAAGCACCAAGCAGCCCTGTGATGCGATTTTGATCTGGTGACCTTGGACAAATTACCAGCTGAGTATCAATCAATTCATCAGTAAAATGGGGATACTAAGACATAACTTCAGGGATGTGTTATGTAAGACAAATAACCTCATGGGAAGCTCTTGGGGTTGTGATTATTGCCTGTGGTCCTGCTGCTAGTTTGAAGGTCAAGGTCAGAATGGTGCAGGTCAAGATCAGAGACTGGGCCATTTCAGCCCCAAGTTTCTGAGCTCTGTCTTTTTTTTTTTTTTAAGATTTTATTTATTTATTTGACAGACAGAGATCACAAGCAGGCAGAGAGGCAGGCAGAGAGAGAGGAGGAAGCAGGCTTCCCACTGAGCAGAGAGCCCGATGCGGGGCTCGATCCCAGGACCCTGGGATCATGACCTGAGCCAAAGGCAGAGGCTTAACCCACTGAGCCACCCAGGTGCCCCTGGCAGATCTTTTCTTACAGAGTCCTCAAATTTTATTCCCCAGGAGGTCTGCTTCAAAAAAAAAAAAAAAAGAGTTCTGGCAACAATTAAATGGTACTTGCTAAACTTTTACCAGTTTTGAGTCCTTCCCAGAGAACCAAAGGTCACTGAGAATGCCTCTCTGGGCTACATCCCTGCCTGTTGCTGGCCTCCCAGAAGCTGGGAGAGGACAGAACCTCTGGACCAGATAAACTCTGCAGAATTGCCTCTCCTGCCCAGGAAGCTCACCCCACTGGGCAGTGTCTGAGAAGGACCAAGGAGCTGAAAGTAGGAATGGTTGCACCTGACCAGGGCCCAGTGGGGCAAGTGACAGTTTTGAGGCTCTTCATGGAGTGGAGTAGAGCAGGGCAAGGAAGGAAGATGAGCTGGCATTATCCTCCCACTGAAAGTGGCAGTGAGGCTCCTGTCCCTCCATCTTTGCAATCTTTTTTGCCTTCCCCAAAGCCTGTGTTCATAGAGGAAGGGAGCAACTGCACTCATTCTCTCTAGGGCCTTAGGGAATCAGAAGGCAGGATGGGGAGAGGACAATGCCTCACCCAATGGAAAGCTTTCCCCGAAGCGGGTGTTAAGGCATTGCAGATCATAGAATCTGTGTTAGAAGGGACCCTAGAGGTCATCCAAGCCAGTGAACCTCACACTTCACTGCAGGCCAGAACTGCTTTTGGAAAAAGAGCGATTCCTAGGCCCATCTGAAAACAACTACAGCTAAATCTCTGGGGACATATCTTGGGCATCTCCTTGCACCCTCAAAACTAGAACCTGGGACCTGAATCCAGTCATCTGTATCAAAGACTTAAGTCTCTACCAAAAGCTAATCCAGCCTCTGCCAGAACTTGGGGAGAAACAACTCACACTCCCCACCACAAACTACTCATTGCATTGCTACACCTTCAGCTCTACGTACACTGATGTTGTTATCAGATAATGATTAGTGATCATTAATATCTGTCAAGTACTTGGCCATTGACCCCCTAGCACAGAGGCTAAGCTTCCAAGTTCTAGACTGAGACAGCCCTGGGTACAAATAGGCATCACTTTATATTTATTTTTGTCACTTTGGGCAAAGTGACAAAGGAATCTGAGCTTCAGTTTTCTCATCTGTGAAATGGGGATACTTGGTGTAGAATCACGTAACAGTGCTTGATACCGTGCTTGGCATTACATCCTCTCAATTAAAAAGTTGTTCCTCTGGGGACACCAGGGTGGCTCAGTCTGTTAAGCATCTGCCTTTGGCTAAGGTCATGATCTCAGGATCCTGGGATTGAGCCCCACATCAGGCTCCCTGCTCAGCGGGGAGTCTGCTTCTGCCCCTCCCCCTAATTGAGAGAGAGCAAGAGCAGGGGGAATGGCAGGCAAAGGGAGAAGCAGGCTCCCCACTGAGCAAGGAGCCTGATGTGGAACTTGATCCCAGGATACTGGGATCCTGACCTGCACCAAAGGCAGATGCTTAACTGACTGAGCACCCAGATGTCCCTAAATAAAATCTTAAAAAAAAAAAAAAAGTAATTCCTCCAGGTAAACCCAAATCTCTCTCCCTGTGCGTGTACCCAACTCCTCCATATTTATGGCCCTAGGCTCCATGGCTCCATAAAGCAAACCTATGCTCCCCGTCCTAGGGCAGTCCTTGGTAGACAACAGGCCCCTTTCCTAGCACCTGTCCCCTCGCACCCTGGTTGGTCCCTCTTCTGAGAGGTTTGGCTCTAGAGGTCATGAAATTGTGGGAGGGGGACGGCCGGGACGGCCCAGCAGGCCAGAACTCCAGCATTTCCTTGAGCATGTGGGGAATCAGAGCAGCTTATGTGAAAAGGGCTATAGAGAGCAGCAGTCCCAGGAGAGAAGAGGGTGGCTCCTGCACTCTGCTAGCCTAAGGCCACTAACCTACCAAGCACAAGCCTAGGCGTGATACAGCCCTTGGCTTATCCAGCTCTCAAAGGTCGATGATCTTTCCTTATTTTACAGCTGAAGTACAGAGAGGTTAAGTAACCTATACAGCAGTGCACAGCTGAAACTAACAGGCCTGGGATTTGATCTGAGTTCTCCCTGTAGCCCACACCCAGAACTAGAATGGTAAAAAGGAGTGGAATTTGAATTGAAATCTTAAGTCCAAAATACAGTTTTCCTTAGAAACCATCTAGATAAACATTTGCTTATTTCTTACCTAATGATAACCCTTTGCACTGACAGTATGCTTTTTTTTTTTCCATGAGTATATACACCTTCATGTAGTTTCTGTTTTTGTGGGTGGAGTGCTGATCTTTGCTCATGATGCTCATGACATAAAATTTACAAGGTACAGAAGGATATTGAAAACAGTTTTCAGTTCTTAAAAAAGTTAAACATAGAATTACCAGTTGACCCAACAGTTAACATTCCTAGATATGTACCCAAAAGAAATGACAACGGGTATTCAAACCAAAACCTGTATACAAGTGTTCATAGCAGTGCTATTGCCCATAGCCAAAAGGTGGAAACTACCCAACTGGTGAACAGATAAAATGTGGTCTGTCTGTACAATGTCTGTCTGTACAATGGAATATAAAATCCATGTCGAGGATGGGCATGGATGAACCTCAAAACATGCTAAGTGGAAGCAGCCAGGCACAGAAGGTCACATACTGTATGACTGCAGTCATATGAACTATCCAGAGTGGGCCAGTCCACAGAGACAGCACATTAGTGGTTGCCAGGGGCTAGGAGCTCGGGATGGGGAGGGACTGCTAGTGTAAATGGTGGGTTCTTTGTAGGGCAATGGTTCAACTGTACAGAAATTATACAGTTTATTTTTCTTTGAGATTTTATTTACTTGTTTTTTTTAATTATTTATTTATTTGAGAGAGAGAGAGAGAGAGAACATGAGAGAGGTCAGCGGAAGAAGCAGACTCCCTGCCAAGCAGGGAACCCGATGTGGGACTCGATCCCAGGACTCCAGGATCATGACCTGATCCAAAGGCAGTCGCTTAACCAACTGAGCCACCCAGGCATCCAATTTAGTTATTTTTGAAGATTTCACTTATTTACTTGTCAGAGGGAGGGAGAGAGAGCTGTCAGGGGAAGCTGGAGGCAGAGGGAGAAGAACCAGGCTTCCCACCAAGCAAGGAGCCTGATGCGGGACTCCATCCCAGGAGCCCGGGATCATGACCTGAGCCAAGCAGCTACCTAACCGGCTGAGCCACCCAAGCATCCCTTTCTTTTAAGATTTTATGTATTTGACAGAGCATGCACAAGTTGGGGGGCAGAGGGAGAGGGAGAAGCAGACTCCCCGCTGAGCAAGGAACCCATTGTGGGACTCAGTCCCAGGACCTAGAGATCATGACCTGAGCCAAAGGCAGATGCTCAGCCAACTGAGCCACCCAGGCGCCCCAGGAACTGTGCACTTTAAAACGGTTCATTTTGTGTTATGTGAATTTTACCTCAACTTTTTAAGAAGAATATTGAACATTGAGTCTCTCCCTCCAGTCCTATCCCCTAGCAACTGGTACACAAACAAAGAGATCTGACAATTTATAAACATTTGTATGTATAGTTTTTCATGTAAATGGCAGCATCTTGTGACTGTCGTTTTGTACTTTGTTTCTTTTACTGAACGGATTTTGGAGATTATTTTGCATCCGCACTTATAGACTTGGTAGGCTCTTGCCTTTAACATCTCTCTACTCTTCCATTTCTCTAGATGTGCCCTGGTTTATCTAGCCTGTCTGTCCCCTTTGGATGGACATTTAGATTGTTTCCAGTATTTTGGCATTTCAAACAAGGCTGCCTGAATAGTTTTGTATATGGGTCATTTCACACATGCCTCTATCTGCAGGGACTTCCTAGAAATGGAGTTGCTGGGTCAAAGGGCATACACATTTTAATTTTTCCAGTTACAAAAATAATGCATGCTTGTTATACAAATTTCAAACAACTCTAAAGCTCATAGGCTAGAAAGTGAAAGAAGCTCTGCCTACAACCTCTACCCTCCCTCTTCTTCATCTGCCTCCCTTTTCTGTGCACTTCCTCCTTGGCCCCTGGTCTGCAGCTCTCAGAGCCTTCCCTGCCTGACTGATTCTGCATCTCCCCTCTGCCTCCTCCCCCCTCCCTCTTCCTTCCCTCATCCCTTAGTAGAGACTTTCTCATCTGTCCCCAGGGCCTGGGCTGGGACTCAGGCTCACAGTCAAATATAGCCTGTTACCACCAAACCTACCAATGGAAGGTCCCTGGGAAATGCCTTCAAACCATAAAATGATCAAACCAAAAGAATAGGGGCTTCTCATCCAACTCTCACATTCTGTGTTACCTAGGAGGCAGCTGAGGCCCAGAGAAGGGAAATGTGGCTCAGTGAGTGGATTTACAGAGCCAGGAAGAGAAGTCACATTGCCTGACACCCTGTCCAGGAGTCATTTCATTAATGAACAATTGAGGACCATGAGTGCCCATTATTTCAGGCACTGTTTTAGGCCCCAGGCTCTAGCAGTGAATGAGACAAACTTCATATTAGGTTCAGGGAGAGCAACAAAAACCAAGTAAACCAGTAAAGTATTTCACCTGGTGGTAAGTGCCACGTAAGAATAAAGAGTGACTTGAGCCCAAGAATTTTAATGGGGTGGTGATACGTGAGCTAGAACCTGAATGACAGGAAAGTGCCAGCTAAGCCAGCACATGCAAAGGTCCTGAGGTAGGAGGAATATTTGTGTATTCAACAGACAAAAAAAAGGTACATGAGGCTAGTCACTTAAGGGCCCTAGAGGCAGAGTGAAGTCATTCTACAAAGCCGTAAGATCGGCTTCCCCCCAAGACTTTGCCTGCAGTAGCCTGGAGGACACAGAAGGGGTTCCTTGAACCCCTTGCTGAATGAATGAATGAACACTGTGTGTTAAAGGTGAGTGGAAAAGCACAAAGATGTATCACGGGGTCCTTGAATAAACATAGATCTGAGCTCCAAATTACTAGCTGTGCGGCTTAGGGCCTCCTGTTGTTTACCTGAATAATTATCATAACGGCAGCCAATTCTTCCTGGACTTTGTGAGCAATGCAGCCAATATCCATGTTGCAAATCTGCCCTTGTAGCCGTAGTGAGAAAGCAGCCACAGACAATACAGAAACAAACATGTCACTGTGTTCCAATAAAACTTTGTTTGCAAAACCAGGCTGTGGGCCAGTCCGTACCTTAGAGAGCAATTAAAATGTACCAGGTACAGTTGTACCCTTATGTCTATTAACACCTGTATAATGGGAGCTCAACAGATAAGCTGTTCTGTATCTCTTTTGGGTCTTGGACCACTGGGTTCAGGTGGTGGACCTGATGATCACCCCAGAGATCTACACACACACACACACACAGCTGTGCACACATCTCAGGGGTTAAGGACCACCTGAGGTTTTTGTGGGCTCCTCAGATGAATCATCCTGAAGGCCCCTTCTGCCTCAGACAGTATCCAGGTGGTGGTGTCCGGAACCGTGGAATGGCAGTGGAAGGCTCCGAGAGAGACAGAGTGGAAGCCAGGTTGCCCAAGTGGAGGCTGTGTGTCAGGGACAGCGGTGAAGTACCTAGCTGAGAGGAGTCTATGGCGTGAGCTCCAGATGGTTGTCTTCCCAGGGAAACATGGCCCCTGGAGGGCTTCCTTCCCGAGGCAAATGGCAGAAAAAGCCTAGCCTGGGGCAGAGCCCAGCGGGAGCCCTCACTTGGTCCTGTCTCCTAGCAGCACTTGGAGGTCCGGCACATCTCTTCAGCTCTGCCTCTGCCGTAAAATGGAGGCATTGGGTTAGACTCCTTCTTTCCGGCTACAGGTATTTATGGGCACCTACTGTATACCAAAGAGTCCACTGAACCTCACAAGTGATAAAGCAGCCTCAAGAAAAAAGAACTCGGCCCAAACTGAATGAGAAGCCCCTGTGGCCTTCAGCCAGACTGGATGGAAAAGCCCCGGGAGGCCAAGGCACTAGAGCCAGACCCTGAAGCTGGGTAGGTATTTGGGGGCATTCCAGGCAGAGGAAAAGACATGGGTGTAGGGAAACTCTGTGTTGAGGGCCTGGTTTGGGTGGAGTGTCAGGTGAACAGAGAAAAACTCCCAGGAGTTAGGCAAGAAGGAAAATTGGGTCCACAAGTGGCTAGGGCCCTGGTGGGAGCTAGACCAAGGGTCTCAGGAGGTGACAACTGTAGGGCCTTAAGATAGAGAGAGACAAGCACTGGGCCTCACGGAGCTTTGTAGGAGGGGAGCAGGAGGCCTGGGTGGAGGGCGCTAGGGGCAGGACAGAGAAGAAAGCCAGATTGATAGGACATTTGTCTCTTGGGCTTGAAATGGGAGGCTGGAGCCGGGGACAGATTGAGGAAAAGCCTACCCAATGTGAATGGTAAGCAGTGGCTGCCTTCTCAGAGAGGAGACGTGGGCAGGCGCTGCAGGGAGACAGTTTGGGAGCTTCCATTGCTCCCTTTCCATCCGTAACACTTCTGGGAAGCCCGAAATGCATGTTAGCATGTGAAAGGCTCACAGGAGGCATTGAGACCTCAGTTTAGCTGTTTCTACAGGCTGTTCGGCTGCTTTAGGTCTGGGGGCTTACTGGGGCTCACATGTGGACTTACTGGAAGAACATTTCAGGCAAAATAAATAAACCTAAGCAAGCATCAAAAAGATTTAACCATCAGGGCGCCTGGCTGGCTCTGTTGGTGGAGCATTCGACTCTTGACCTCGGGATTGTGAGCTGGAGCCCAAAGCTGGGTGTAGAGATTACCTAACAAGATTTAACCATCTGACCAACCTGAGTATATATATATTTTTAAAGATTTTATTTATTTATTTGACAGACAGAGATCACAAGTAGGCAGAGAGGCAGGCAGAGAGAGAGGAGGAAGCAGGCTCCTTGCTGAGCAGAGAGCCCGATGCGGGGCTCGATCCCAGGACCCTGGGATCATGACCCGAGCCGAAGGCAGAGGCTTTAATCCACTGAGCCACCTAGGCGCCCCAACCTGAGTATATTTTTTAAATGTTTTGAAGTATAGTATCTTCAGTTAGAGGGATGGATGGAGTAAGTGTTGTGCTGCTTAAAGCAACCTGAGCCTTGTCCACCTCTAGTGGAACTCATCTCCCCTCAACGTTCTAACCCAAGAGGCTGGGGTTGTTAATCCCTATTCCAGGTGAGGCAGCTGTGGCTCAGAGAGGTTTAGAAGCTGCCCCAAGATCACACAGCAGGAAAGTAGGGAAGCCAGGGCAGGACTGGAACCCTCCTTGCTCTTAAACTCCAGGACATAAAATTTGGCAATTAAATTTAACTCTTACCAAGTTGGGATTAAAAGTAGAAGCGACAGGGGTACCTGGCTGGCTCAGTTGGTGGAGCAGGTGACTCTTGATCTTGGGGTTGTGAGTTCGAGCCCCACGTTGGGTGTAGAGATTACTTAAAATCTTAAAAAAGAAAGTAGCAACATTAAATCCATGGTTTACAGAGAAAGGAGGCAAGTCCCGCTTTGCTTCTCACCATGTCAGTGCAGATGGCCTGTCTGCCACCCAACCTGAGCCCTCAGCAACTTCAGAGTTGCAGGTTGTCCTAAGACACTGAAAGCAGGAGAAATGGCCAGGTGTCAGGGCTGGTGCCACCGGCAAGAATAGGCAAACTGAGAAGAGGAATCAATTTAGCAGGATGATTTTAGTTCATTTGTCACCAGACACACTTGGATTCACCACTTATCAGCTATGTGACCTGGGACACTGAATAAACTGTCATTTAAACCTCAATTTCCCACAATTGTGAAATGGGGACAGTAGCGGTACCTACCCCACAATGTATATGCAAATGAAATCAGTACCATATGTGTATATGGCCCGGCTTTTGATTGGTAGTGTTGATTATCCTCAGGTGGTTGGCGTGGGTCCTGTGGTTTCTTTGGCATTCTGCAGGGCTCTAATGAGTTCACATCTTGAGTCTTAAGATCCCCTGAGCTGTTGAAGCTGAAGGATGAGGGGTCAGCAGAATGGGGCGGAAACTGGGCTGAGTCTGCAGCACAGCTCAAAGGCGGTGTCATGCCATGGCAGGGGACGGGGCATCTTCTGCAGAGCAGCTCAGAGATGCTACCCAAGATGTTTTCCCTTTTCAGTGTCTGCTGAGCACTCACTGACCAAGCCCTTCTCTCCACACTCCATTTGAAGTCACCCTTGGAGAGGGGGCAAGCCAGGGCTCTGGTGTCAAAACAGCAGAGGTCATATCATACTCTTGAACTTGGGCAAGTTCATCAATGTCTCTTATTGGCCATTTCCTCCATCTGTGCAATGGGATATAGAATAATGCTAACCCCAGGGGAGAGGTTGAGAAGGTAGGTCTACATTGTAAAGAGAGGCTATGAAAGCACTTATTAAACTTTAAAGGCACACAAACGGTGGGCATACATTTTCTCAGAGAGCTGATATCTTTGGCACCTCTTGAGCATTACAAATATAGATGCTGCCCCATCAAGAGGCACAATTCTGAGTACAGAACAAGCCAGACCGCCTAAGTTCCAGCTAGTATCTTGGTAGTTTCTCTTGGTGCTCTTTTTGTGGTGTGTCCACCAGGCACTTTCCTAGCACTTGTCCTGTTCTCCCTCTGCAGAAAGTAAGAGCAGTCATGTTCATCCTATGGGGCTCTGCCCTCTGACCACATACCTTGAGGCACCGTGTAGTCCTTAACCCAAGTAGGCCAATAGGGTCTTTCTCTGAGAATTTACATTTAGATCTGTGATTGACAGGGAGTCAGTTCAGCATCTCCGAGTAATTAAACCTATAACATATAGGGGTGCCTGGGTGGCTCAGTGGGTTAAGCCTCTGCCTTCAGCTCAGGTCATGGTCTCAGGGTCCTGGGATCGAGCCCCACATCAGGCTCTCTGCTCAGCAGGGAGCCTACTTCCCCCTCTCTCTCTGCATGCCTCTCTGCCTACTTGCGATCTCTCTTTCTCTCTGTCAAATAAATAAATAAAATCTTTTTTTAAAAGCCTATAACATATAAAACTCAGAAGCTGTTAGCTTTCCTTTTCCACCATGTAGATGGGGAAATAGGGAAGGCTGTGATCAGAGAAGCAAAGATGAGGGATAGGAAGAGGTCTTCCTGGGACCCTGTGGGGCTCCATCCCTTTCTGAGGCTTCCTTCCAATAAAATTCCTGTTTTGGCTTACACTAGCACTTACTGGTAGGTTCTATGACTTCCTGTCCTTTACAGAAGAGGAAACTAAGTCTCAGAAAGGCTTACCAGCATGCCTGGGGGAGGTCACATGGCAAGCGAGCAGCAGAGACACCACATCACAAATACAATCGTGTCTTAAACATTAATTGAAGAATCACTGACTTACAGTAACCTGCACATATGTAAAGTGTCCAGTGTGGTAAGCTTCGCCATAGGCACGCGTTTGTGAAACCATCACATTCAAGACAGTGAACATATCCATCCCCCACAAAAGTTTCCTCCTGCCCTCCTTGATCCCTCCAGCTCCTCACTGACTTTCAGCCCAGGCAGCCACTTTCAGTACCTGTAGACTAGTTCGCATTTATGGAATTTTATAAAAATGAAGCCATCCAATATGTACCCTTTTTTGTCTGTCTGCTTTCAGTCAGCTTAACTATTTGGAGAGGTGTCCATGTTATTACACATCTTAATAGATCAGTTCTGTGGCTGAGTCGTAACGAGTTACATGGACATGTGACCATTTTGTTTACTATTCACCCGTTGATGGACATTGAGGTTGTTTCTGGGTTGGGGCTATTACAAATCAGGCTCCTATGAACATTCGTATATAAGTCGTTAGGTAGACATATGCTTTTATTTCTTTTGGATAAATACCTAGGAGCGGAATGGCTTGGTCATATGGTGGGTGAATGCTATGCTTAGCTTATGCAGCCGAAGTGGCTATACTGTTTCACATTCCCACCAGCAGTGTGTGAAAGTTCCAGGTGCTTCAGATCCTCACCAAATCCTTAGTTTCAGTCATTTTGATTTTAGAAATTCTAATAATTGCCTGTAGTTTTAAGTTTTGCTCTTAGGTCTGTCACCTGTTTCGTGTTAATTTTGGCATATGTATGTGGTCCCAGTTAAATTTCTTTCTCTTCATGTGGGTATGAATGTCCGAGTGGCCCAGCATCCTTTGTCGCAAAGATTATCCCTTTTTACAATGAACTGACTTTTTAAAATAGATATAGGGCTATTTCAGTTATTTATTTCTAGTTGAGTTAGCTTTCATGCTTTGTGTCTTTTATAAAGAATTTGTCCATTTCATCGAAGTTATCAAATTTACTGGCATAAACTTTTTATGAATGATGTCGAGTGTCTGTTCATTTGCTTATTACCATTTGTGTATCTATTCAGACCCTTAGCTCAATTTGTAATTGGTTTGTCTTTTTATTATTGCATTGTAAGAGTTCCTTATATATTCTATATACAAGTCCTTTATCAGACATATAATTGGCATTTTCTCCCATTCTGTGCGCTTTTTCCCTTCCTGAGTGCCCTTTGAAGCACAAAAGTTTTACATTTTGATAAAGTCCATTTCATCTCATTTTTCTTTTGCTAGTTATGCTTTTGGCATCATATTTAGGAATTCATTGCCTAATCTGGGATTTACGCCTACATTTTCTTCTAAGAATTTTATTGTTTTAGCTTTTACATTTAGGTATTTATCTGTTTTGAGTTACTTTTTGTATGTGATATGAAGTAAGGGTAAGGGTCCCAACTTTTTTCTTTTCTTTTTTTTTTTTTGCACATGAATATCCAGTTGTCCCAGCACTATTTGCTGCAAAGACTGTTCCTTTTTTAAATTATTTTATTTGGGGGAGCCTGGGTGGCCCAGTGAGTTAAAGCCTCTGCCTTCGGCTCAGGTCATGATCTCAGGGTCCTGGGATCAAGCCCACATCGGGCTCTCTGCTCAGCAGGGAACCTGCTTCCACCTTTCTCTCTGCCTGCCTCTCTGCCTACTTGTGATCTCTCTGTCAAATAAATAAATAAAATCTTTTTAAAAAATTATTTTATTTGTTCCATCACATGCTCCACTTTTTAAAAAAAAGATTTTATTTATTTATTTGACAGACAAAGATCACAAGTAGGCAGAGAGGCAGGCAGAGAGGGAGGGAAGCAGGCTCCCCACTGAGCAGAGAGCCCAACGCCGGGCTTGATTCCAGGATGCTGAGATCATGACCTGAGCCGAAGGCAGAGGCTTAACCCACTGAGCCACCAAGGCACCCCTAAGTTATTAAATTTATTGACATACAGTTGTTCATAGTATTTCTTATGCTTTTATAAATAATGCTATTTCATAAGGTTGGCAGTAATGTTCCTTCTTTCATTTCTGATTCTAGTGATTTGAATCTTTTCTTTTTTCTTGGTCATTGTTAACAAAGGTTTGTCAATTTTGTTGACCTTTTCAAAAAACAGCTTTTGGTTGATTGGTTTTTTCCTATTTTTCTATTCTCCTTTTCATTAATTCACACTCAAAGTTTTACTATTTCCTTATCTCTGCTTGCTTTAGATTTAGTTTGCTCTTCTTTTTAGAGTGTCTCTAAGGTGGAAGGTTATGGTATTGATTTCAGATCTTTCTTTGCATTGACAGCTATATATTTCCATCTAAGCACTAATTTAGCTGCATCCCATAAGCTTTGATAAAGGATTTTAATTTACTTCCCTTGTGAGTTCTTTTTTGGACCATGGCTTAGTTCAGAGTTGTTGCTTAATTTCCACATGTCTGTGAATTTTCCAAATTTCCTTTTGTCATTAATTTCAAATTTCATCCCATGTGGTCTAATTTTCATTTTTGAAAGTTTTTTTTTTAACCTAGGTAAACATTTTAGGTTGATGTTGTATTTTTTCTTTCTGTATTTTATTTTTTTTCAAGTTTTTATTTATTCATTTACTTAAATCTCTACACCCAAAATGGGGCTTGAACTCATGAATTCAAGATCCAGCCAGGCAACCCTCTTTCTGTATTTTTTTTTTAAAGATTTTATTTATTTATTTGACAGACAGAGATCACAAGTAGGCAGAGAAGCAGGCAGAGGAGGAAGCAGGCTCCCCGCTGAGCAGAGAGCACGATGCAGGGCTCGATCCCAGGACCCTGGAATCACGACCTGAGCCAAAGGCAGAGGCTTTAACCCACTGAGCCACCCAGGTGCCCCTCTTTCTGTATTTTAAAGATGCAGCTCCATATCTTCTTCCTTGCATGCTTTCTGACAAAAAAGAATCTGTTAGCATTATTTTTGTTTGTATCTAGTATGTCTTTTTACTCTGGCTGCTTTTACTTATATATATATATAAATAAAAGCATATATATATGTTATATATATGTTTTATATATGTTATATGTATGTTTTATATATATGTTTATATATATATATATATATTTTTTTTTTTTTTAATTTTTAAGTAAGCTCCATGCTGGGCTTGAACTCATAATCTTGAGATCAAGACCTGAGCTAAAATCAAGAATCAGATGCTTAATCGACTGAGCCACTCAGGTGCCCCACTCTGGCTACTTTTAAATCTTTCTCTTTATCACATTTTATTTTATTTTATTTTATTTTATTTTTTAAAGATTTTATTTATTTATTTGACAGACAGAGATCATAAGTAGGCAGAGAGGCAGGCAGAGAGAGAGGAGGAAGCCAACTCCCCGCCGAGCAGAGAGCCCCAAGCGGGGCTCGATCCGAGGACCCGGGGATCACAACCTGAGCCGACGGCAGAGGCTTTAACCCACTGAGCCACCCAGGCGCCCTTATCACATTTTAAAAACAATTTTTGATATACCTTGGTATAGGTTTTTTGGAGGAGAGGGGGCTGGGTCCAGTGTACCTTATTGGTGGTACTTAACTTGGAAGGCTCCCTAAGCCCCTCCCACTCTTCAGGGATTCTGGGATGGAGACTGTAGAGCCTCAGTGCGTTGGCAGGTTGAGTTGGGGTAAACACTCTCAAGCAGCTGAGGGTCTCTCTCTTCTTGTGTTCCTACTGGAGCTGTTGGTCTAGGAGACTCTTTACTCCTTGGAGGCCATGTGGACCATAAGGTCTGTCACCCTATTGCTGTAGTCAAATTCATTATCATACCAGGAAATGAGCTTGACAAAGTGATCATTGAAGGGGCGCCTGGGTGGCTCAGTGGGTTAAGCCTCTGCCTTCGGCTCAGGTCATGATCTCAGGGTCCTGGGATCAAGCCCCGCGTCGGGCTCTCTGCTCAGCAGGGAGCCTGCTTCCTCCTCTCTCTCTGTCTGCCTCTCTGCCTACTTGTGATCTCTGTCTGTCAAATAAATAAATAAAATCTTAAAAAAAAAAAAGTAAAGTGATCATTGAAGGTAGCACAAGCCCCAGCATCAAAGGTGGAAGAGTGGGTATCCTTATTAAAGTTGCAGGACAAACCTGGTCCTCAGTGCAGCCCAGGCTGCCCTTGGCCTCTCCGATGCCTGTTTCACCACCTTCTGGATGTCATCAAATATGGCAGCTTTCTCCAGGGACCAGGTCAGATCCTGCTGACATATTGAGAGTGGAGACATGGAAGACCATGTTGGTGAGCTTCCCATATAACTTGGGAATTACCTTGCCCCCAGCTTTGGCAGTGCCACTAGAAGTAGGGATGATGTTCTGGGAAGCCCATGGCCATCATGCCACAGCTTACCAGAGAGGTCATCCACAATATTCTGGGTGGCAGTGATGGCATGGATTGTGGTCATGAGTCCCTCCGTGATGCTAAGGTTGTCATGGATGAGACTGGTCAGGGAGGTCCAAGCAGTCGGTGGTGCAGGAAGCATTTGAGGGCCTTGAGGGAGTTGTCATACTTTCCATGGTTCATGCCCTTCACAAACATGGGGCCATCAACAGAAGGGGCAGAGATGGTGACCTTTTTGGCCCCAGCCTTCTCCAAGATAGTAAAGATACTAGCAGACTCTACATACTCAGCACCAACATCACCCCATTTGATATTGGTGGAATCTCACTCCTGGAAGATGGAAATGGGTTTTCCATTGATGACAAGCTGCCCATTCTTAGCCTTGACTGTGCCATTGAACTTGCCACATGTGGAATCTTAATGGAACATGTAGACCACGTGGTTGAGATCAATGAAGAGGCCATTGATGGCAGCAGTACTCCCCTTGGGGCGCCTGGCTGGCTCACTTGGTAGAGCACACAACTCTTAATCTCAAGGTTGTGAATTCGAACCCCACATTGAGTGTAGAGATAACTTAAAAATAAAATCTAAAAAAAAAAAAGTATCCCTAATGACCAGGTATCCAATATGGCCAAATCCATTTACCACAACCTTTACCGTTGTGTCCCAGGGCCCCACCTGGCACTGCACAAGAAGATGCGGCTGTCTGTTGAGCTGGGAGAAGCAGAGAGCTTGGTACAGTTTCTTTATGTGTATTGTGCTTGGGGTTCATTAGTATCTGAGATCTATGAATTTATCAAATCTTCATCAAAGTTTTCATCAAACTTAGAAGTTTTTCAGTTGTTTTTTCTTCCTTTCCCTTCAAGTATTTCTTTTTCTTGTCCTCTTCCCTCTGTGGGGGACTCTAGTTACACAAATATATTAGGTCACATGGCTCCCCAGTGCCATGTTATTATTATTTTAAAGGCTTTTTTTCTCTGTGTATTTTATTTGGGATAGTTTCTGTTACTATGTATTCAAGTTCACTAGTCTTCTGCCACATCTAATGTTCCATTAATCCATCTAGTGTATTTTTTATCTCAGACCTTACAGTTTTCAGCTTTAGAATTTCAATTGGGGTCTATTAAGTAATATCTTCTATTTCTCTATTTAACATGGTCAGACTTTGCTTTTCTTCTTGCACATACGGAACATAGTTACAATAACTGTTTTAATGTCTGTGTCTCCTAATTCTATCATCTGGGTAATTTCTGGGTAGGTTTCAATTGATCAGTTTTTTTCTTTTCATTATGGGTCATACTTTCCTGTTTCTTTGCATACATGCTACTTTTTATCAGTTGCCAAACATTGTGAATTTTATTTTGTTAGATGCTGGACATTTTTGTATTCTTATCCGTATTCTTTTTTTTTTTTAAGATTTTATTTATTTATTTGACAGACAGAGATCCCAAGTAGGCAGAGAGGCAGGCAGAGTGAGAAGGGGGAAGCAGGCTTGCCGCTGAGCAGAGAGCCCGATGTGGGGCTCGATCCCAGGACCCTGGGATCATGACCTGAGCTGAAGGCAGAGGCTTTAACCCACTGAGCCACCCAGGCACCCCTTCTTATCCGTATTCTTGAGTTTTGTTCTGGGGTGCAAAAGCACTTGGAAATAGTTTGGTCCTTTTTCAGATCTTGCTTTTGTTAGATGGGACCAGAGCAGTGTTTTGTTTTCACCCACTTCTGAGTCAAAAGGTCTTGTGAGTGTTCCACTCAGTGCCCCATTAATTGTGAGGTTTTCACTCTGGTTTGTGGGAACCAGCCCTATTCCCAGCCTTGTGTGAGCTCCAGGGATTATTCTCTCTAATCACATTGGTTGATTCTAACTGTGCTTTCTAGTAGTTTCTTCACATGCAGGCACCAAGCTGAATGATTGAAGATGTACTCTCTGTAGTGCTCTGGAGTTCTTTTTGGGTACAGCGTGTTCCTTTTTGGTTCTCTGCCTTGTGTCCCCAGACTCCTAACTTCATCTTGTCAGTGCAGGGAGAATGCCGGACCCCACCTGCCTTCCTCTCCCAGTGCTCTGGTCTGGAAGCGTTCTTCAGACAGTAAGGTGGGGCATTCCTAGGGCTCTCCTCATTTGTTTCCTGACTCTCGTGGTCTGGCATCCAGTGTTTGGAGAACCACTGTTTCGTATATTTTGTGGGGTATTTTAGTCATCTTAGGTGGGGACGTAAATCCAGTCCTGGTTACTCCATCTCGGCTGGAAGCAGAAATCCTTGTGACGTTCATTTGTCCGGTAGGCACTTACTGGGGGAGAGCTTGCTGGTCTGTGGCTCTCCAGACACTCCAGATTTTCCTATCTCAGGGCCTTGGTGTGGGCCCTTACCTCTGTCGGGACTGCTCTGTCTAGCTGTCCTTCCCTCTCTCAGCTCAGAGGCCTTCTCTGACTACTTTGTGTAAAGTGAATCGCTCTCTTTTTTATTTCCCATTCACACTGCTGCTTTCCTTTACAACTTCTTTTACTAGAGTGAAGGCAAGAATTTCTGTCAGATTCGTTAGAGCCAGCTCAGGGCCAGGCACACTATAGGTGTTCAATAAATATTTATTGAGTGACTGAGGTCTTTGTATATTTCATGGCACCTGTCATATATCAGAGCTTGGTCAAACCAGGGGTACTTGGCTGATGGGAGCACAGCTCCCTGCCCTGCGTCCCCAGCAGGGAAGGGATGCAGGGCCCCTGGACCGAAGCCACACTCTCCTTAGTGATAACTGAAGGCCCCCGGGTACCGGCCAGGGGAAGGCTGACAGGTGGGGCTGATGAGTTCCAGACCCAGGCCTCTGGGCCCCGGCACAGCCCGACAGAACCGGACGCTGGGCAGGAGCCAGAGCCAAGCTTCCATGACGTCGCTGCCTTCAAGGGCCATGCTCCTCCCTGGGCCCTGCCACAGGCTCTGGGGAAAGATGGAGCCGTCCTCCCTAGTTCGAGTCCCAGACCTGGTTGTGTGACCACTGACAACTACCAGAACACTCAGAGTTGGCTCTATAAAGTCAAAAGTACTTTGTACACTGAAAACGTCTGTAAACGGAAATCAAGTGCTCACTGAACTGGTAAGGCCTTAGGAAGCTTCTGTCCCGAAGACCTACTTTTGACAAAGGGAGAGCCCGAGGTTTAAATGAAATAGTCTGCGTAGACTGCTGTAGCACCAGGCTTGGGACTGTGTGTTTTTATTCTAGCTACTAACCACTTGCCTACCTCTGGCTGAACAGCCTGTGCCCCAGTGCCTCCTTGCTTCCCAGCAGCCCTTCCTGCCTCAGCTGGGGGCCTTGATCCATATGGGTTTGGTTTTGTGTCAAGATTTTACTTATTTGAGAGAGAGTGAGAGCAAGTAGGGGGAGGGAGAGGAACAAGCTGACTCTGCATTGAGCTTGGAGCCTGACGTGGGGCTTGATCTCAGTACCCTGAGGAGTCAGACACCGAACCAACTGAGCCACTCAGTCACCCCCATTTTTTTAAAGTTTTTTTTTTTTTAATTAGATGGAGAAAGAGAGTGCACGCGCAAGCACATGAGCTGAGGGGAAGGGCAGAGGGAAAGGGAGAGGGAGAAGCTGAGCCAGGAGCCAGACATGGGACTTCACCCCAGAACCCTGGGATGATGCTCTGAGCCGAAGGCAGATGCTTAACCGACTGAGCCACCCAGGCGCCCCCATCTGTCTTCAACAAGGTTTATAGTTACCGTTTTTGAGTATGTATGAGGTACCAGGCCATGAGCTAAGCACTCTGCATGCATCACTCAATTCTTTTGTCATAGGATGAGACAATATTATTGTCCCTATTTTACTGATGAGGAAGCCAAGGCTCAGAGACATTAGATAATCTCCCCAAGGCCCTACAATTAGTAAGTGGTTGAGAGTGTTTAGACCCCAGAATGGGAAGTCTCCAAGCATCCAGTTTCTGACTTCTCTTCCCTTAGATGTCTCCTAATAACATATTTCCTGCCAGCCACTGCTTCCTGGGCCTTTGGGAAGGTTTCTGAGAATCCACTTGGTCAGTCATCAGAAGATGGCAAGACAGGATCTAAACCCTCCAGCTGAAAGCCTGCTGTGAGGCCCAGCTAGGAGTCTTTCTGGAGTTGGCAATAAGGATGTCTCTGAGGTCAAAGGTAATTTCCTGTCAAACACACCACCCTGGGGGAAGGAATGGGGTGTGGGCAGGAGCCCACAGCCCCAGCCATTGTCTCAGCAAGCGTCCTGCCAGCTGGCTCTCCAGGACCCCCCAGTTCTACCTCCCCCCCAAGGATGGTGGGAACTGCATATGGAGGCAGGTCCTTACCTGGGGTAATCAGGGATCCCAGTATGATCCAACTCAGCTTCTGTCTCACTGTGGAAACCCAGAGCCTCCCCTCTCATTCCCTGGGTCACAGTTAGCTCATCTGTGAATGGAGGCCATCAGACCCACTGACTACTAAGACCCCCTTCTGCTCTAAGTATCCAGAGAAAGGCTAGGGCTTCTTGTTCTGGACCCCCAGCCCCCAGTCCAGCCTGACACTGACACGGGTTGGGGCTGGTTCTGCTGGAGCTCACATGCCTAAGGAGTGAGTATTTGGTCCTAAGAAGGCAACATGATCTGTAAAGGATCCCTGACCCTCTCCTTTTGAACCCTGGAGAGGGCATCTCAGTCACATGAGGACCGCAGGGACATTAGCCCTGCCTGAGTTGGGAGGCTGGGGAGATGGCTACCTGGTGGAAAGACTAGGAAGAGGGGAGAGAAGGAAGCTGGAGAGGGCAGCCTCAGATCTTCCCCCTAAGATCTGTAGGAAGGGCCCTGTAGGGGTCTTACAGAGGTCTGCCTCCTCTGAGGGGTGTGGGACATGCAACCTTCTACCTATAATTTTCTCAGTATATGAACCAAGTCAAGCAGGAGAAGGGGAGAGAGGAGTGGTGGGCCTGGAGGAAAGAAGAAGCAGGCAGAAAGGAAGGAATCAGGGCCCACCCCCTGGGACATGTGCAAGCAGAGGGAGGGTGTGGGCAGGGGGCCTTTCAATGAGGCCCTGTTCCTGATAAGAGTCACTGTCAGGTGTCACATACAGCCCCAGCACAAGAACACCTGCATGAAGAAGAAAGCATTAAATTTGAGCCAGACCAGGCTTGTATTTCAGACCCTTCTACTCATCAGGAAGGTCTCTTGGACTATCTGAGCCTCAGATTCTAGAACCAAAAAACATTTACGTTTCATCCTTCACAGTGGGCAGGCTGTGGAGATCAGGTGTTGATCCTACCCCAGAGCCTCCCACTCCCCTTCCTGGTCACCCTGATTGTGCTCTTCCTTCTCCCAAGCATACACCCATCCCAGGCCCTGGGGCTGTCGTTATTCCTCATCTCCCCACCCCCACTGCCTGTAAGGGGCTGCATGAAGCATTCTGGGGGTGCCCCAGCTCCTCTAAAGGGGTTTGAGCCAATCGAAGGCCTGTTCAGTACGGGGACCAAATGGGAGGCTGGGAGTGGGGGGTGGGGCAAGGACCTTCCCAAACCTGCTTCATCCCCATATCCCCTTCCCCCCACTCTATGATGGGCTGTCTGGGGCTCCCCTCCCCTTTCCCTAAACTCAGGCCTTGCTTGTCTTCTCCACAACAAGAAGCGAATGTTATTTAAAAGGAGATCAGGAGATTTGCCTTAAATAGGCATGGAGTGTGGTGCCAGGGCCCAGGGTGAGGGGCGGGGGAGGAGGCCACCCTGGGTGGAGAGAAAAAAAGGAAAGAGGGGAAGGACCTCCTCAGGGGTGTGCAGAGCCCTTCTAGTTTATGGAGCACAATTCCAGGCTGCGGGGAACCGGTCAGTGGTGCTTATTCCCACCCGACCCCCATTCTGAGGATAAGGAAACTGAGACCCAGCTCAGGGAACTGAGGCGCACTAGCTACCAGATGCCAGATGCTGCCTTCTTTCCATAACCGCCCCCAGCAGGTGGGAGGAGTTCAGGAAGGCATTGAGTCCAAAAGATAGGGCCCCTATGGTGGGGATGGGGGGGGCACCCACAGGGGTGTCGGGCCTCCCCCCGACACTTGGTCCCACCATCGGTTCCCAGACCTTAGGCTCCTGCCTCCAGGTTGCCCCTGCCTGTCCTCCCAGCCCCAGGATGTAATTGGACGCCCTCCTCACTCCACACCTTCCAGGTGAGCTGAGGCTCTGCTTACTGAACCCAATACCAGCAGGAGAGGAAATGAAGGGCCATTCCTGGCAAGGAAGGAGCTGGAGTCAAGGGAGTGAGAGTCTGAGGAGTGGGAGGTGGGGTAGCCATCAGTCCCCTCCCTGCAGGGCTTGTCTGGGTTCCCTGAGTTCACTTCCCTATTTAGGGTCTCCTTCCAAGCCCTTCCCCTCCCATCTGGACCCCTCCCAGCTGTTTCTGTCTCAGCAGGGGATGCTCTCAGAATCTTTTTTTTTTTTTTTTAAGATTTTATTTATTTATTTGGCAGGCAGAGACCACAAGTAGGCAGAGGCAGGCAGAGAGAGAGGAGGAAGCAGGCTCCTTACTGAGCAGAGAGCCTGATGCGGGACTCGATCCCAGGACCCTGGGATCATGACCTGAGCTGAAGGCAGAGGCTTTAACCCACTGAGCCACCCAGGCGCCCCCATGCTCTCGGAATCTTAAAGAAGGGCTGCCTGTGTGGCTCAGTTGCGTTCAGTTCAGGTCATGATCCCAGGGTTGTGGGATCCTCGCTCCGCAGGGAGTGTACTTCTCCCTCTGCCTCCTGCTCCCTGTTTGTGTTCTTTCTCTCTTAAAAAAAAATGGGTGGGGGGTGGGGGAGGAAAAAAAGAAATGGAGTCTTGAGTGTATGGATTTGGGGACAAAGCTAGGGGCTGGAAGCACCCATGCTTGCTCTTTTTCCAAAGCCTCTGAATACCAGGGTGAGGCCTTATGCCCATCCTAGCTCTGCCATTTACAGTGGAGACCCTGTGAGCTGCGAGTCTTCTGTGAGCCTGTCTCCTGCTTGGGAATCTCAGTCTGAAGATCCCACTCAAAGGGTCGTCAAAGCTCTGTTAAGAGGAGGAATGGAGAGGGTGCCTGGCTGGCTCAGTTGGTAAAGCATGGGACTCTTGATCTCAGGGTTGTGAATTTCAAGCCTCTTGTTGGGCATGGAGCCTACTTAAAAGAAGAAGAAGAAGAGGGACAGAGGAAGGAAGAGAACTGATTCTGACAAATGTACTCACTAGGGCTGGGACCTCATATTTGTTGAGGGGCCCTTCATTCTGCCCTTCCTCGTGGTGGGTGGGCACAGTCTGGGTCCTCCAGGAGGGAAGACTGAAAGAGAACTTTTCATTTACTCTGGATCCTGTTAATTCTGTTATCCTCAGGGCTACTCTAGAGGAAGGGAGGGGAAGTGGGGGGGGGGTTGGTGCAGGGTGGCTGCTTCCAGTAAGTGCAATGTAAACAACAAGAGGTAATCAAGAGGGCTCATCCCTGCCTGCCTCCACCCCAGCGCTGTACTTGTCCTAACTCTGTTGGTCGCTCTTAGTCCCACTTTGCTGATGATGAGACTAGGGCTGAGGATTTCAGCAGCTTGTTCAAGGTCACATGGGAAGTGGCAGAGCCACTTGGAGCGTCAAGGCCCTCTGCTGACTTTGCAAAAACCCCCAGGACCCTCCCTGTAGCTGGGACTTGGGTTCCAGACCCAGCTTGTAGGGTGGCTTCGCCCAAGTCATCTAGCATTTCAAGAAATTCGTTCTCTCTCCGATGAGGTGGGGATAATGTCCCACTATCCTCTCAGAGTTATTATGAAAAACGAACTAGAGGGCTCATGAACACAAACATGAGGTCCTCCACACCTACTTGGTGCAAACTTCTCAACAGAGGGATCTCTCCTCCCTACGACTACTGGGCAATCCAGCTCCTGAGGTGCCCTCGAGCCCCGCCCAGGGACAGCGAGGAGACAAAGGACCCGCCAGGTTTCTGGGAAGGGACTAACTGACCACTTAGTGCCACCTAGTGGTCTTCAGTGTGTGTGGTGTTTGGGGAGCAGGAGGGCTTACTTACTCTGGGATCCAGGGGCTCTGAGGATGACCATTGGCCCTGTGGCGGTAGGCAAAATATGCCAGGATGAATCATGCCTAGCTAACCCTTCCTGGGCATCCCTCCTGAGGGGAGAGTGCTGGTGGACACTCCATCGGTCTGCCATCTCGGCCCCATATTTTACTTCCTCTGCAGGGCTCCAGGAAGGGTGGAGGAGTGGGGGATGGGAATGGGTGGGTGGGTGGGTTTGAGTTCCAGCTCTGCCACTGCCTGGCTCAGCTCCCTCCTCTGCAAGATCAGAGTAAACATCCTGCCTCTTAGGGGACTTGTTCTTTCATTTATCAAACATTTTGTGAAGTATTTCCTTTCTGGAGACATGGTGTGGTGGTGTGGAGTGCCATGGGGGCACTCAGACATCTAAGCCAGGTCTCTCCATGCCAAGGGCTCTGGCTCATTCTAGGAGATAGAACTGTAAGTTGCTGATTACCATCCAAGGCAGGTCACACCTGGCCTGAGGGCAGAGCACTCAGGCCCAGGAAACAAGTGGTGGCTAGCTGGAAGTGGGACTCACAGGAGCCCCTCTTTCTCCCCAGAGGGGTTCTATCCACCCCTCCCCATGTTGAGCACCCTTAGGAATATGCCGGACTCACCCAACTGCCATTTTGTCTTGCTTTCAAGTCTAATAAAGCAGAACCTCAAGCTTCATCTTTCACACCTCTGTGCCTCTGTACTGCAGTTCCCTTTTCCTAAATGCCTTTCTCCAACTTGTCCACCTGCTAACTTCTCTCCAGACTTCCTCTGGACAGTGGAGGGGAAGAATGGGAAACCCCCATGACTAGGCAACCAGAGAGGAGACGGAAAGCCAGGGGTCTCCTGAGCAGCAGCACGGGCACCACCATCCCCAGGGCAGCGTGCTCAGGCAGGTGGGAAGCCCTACAGTCCCCTAACTGTAGGTTCCCTGCGTTCTTCCATCACATTTGTTATTCACTCCATGCTGCCCAGGCCTTGTGCTCTGTTGGGTGCACAGACTGCAAGAAGCAGGGGCCTCAGTCCTGCTCTGAAGAACTTTCCGGTGCAGGAGGCAGACCCACAGGGAAGGACTACATAATGCATGTGCTCAGAGACTGGAACCATTCTTCTAGAAAGGGGCAGGGCTAGATGCTGGGAACAGAGGTGTGTTTCAGGTGAGTCATGAGGGGTTAATCTGGGCATTTCAGGCTAGAAACATGTAGACCAAGTCGGGGAGGTGTGTAGGGGAAGGCACTCACTTTGCAGTCCCTTTCTCCCACCATCCTCTAAGCGAGTGCTCCTCACCTGTGTGTACTCTCTTATTTGATCATTTAGCTTGTTTATAATTTGTCTCTCTCCATTCATTGTAAGTACCCCAGGTCCATGTCACTCTGGTTTACTGAGGGGGTCTCTACTGTCTAGCCCAGCACTTGGAATATTAGAGGCTATCATAGATGTTTGTGGAACAAACCCATGAATGAACCAAAAGAATGGGCAGAAGTCTCTTTCATCCCCGAATGACGGTGATTACTGGAGATATTTTCTCTTTTGGCCCATACTTATCCATCTACCCTGCCCCCATTATTCTAAGCAAGGTCACAAGGCTTTGTGCTTCTTGGCCTCAAATCTGAGGCTATCTGAGACCATAATCCTCTGGCTTTTGCTTCCAGTTCCTTGAGGGGACTGTGGTAGGGGGAAGGAGAGGCAAAGAGAGGAGGGTCCCCAACACTAGGGAGGGGTGAGTGATCAGAGGGTCCCTGGGAGCACTATCAAAGAGGTGGCAGGGCTCTAGAGGGCAGAGAGGCAGGCCCCTGGAGAGGCTATGACCTTTCCCCAACCCTTACCTTTCCCAAGGGCCTGGGTAGAGTTAAAGCCTATGGATACTTGTCACTGTGGATATCTGCAGCCACCATGAGGCTGTGGACAAGAGAGGCCAGCTCTTGTAAGCCCTACTCCCTGCCTGTGTGACTCTAGGGGTGGATGGGGAGCCCTCAAATCTGGCTGAGATGGGGTTTCCCTATACCCCCAGGGATCTAGGTATGAAGTTAGATTATATGAGACATCAAGAACATTAAGAACTGTGAGGTCCACTCATGTGATCTCACCTGAGGGCAGCTCCTCCTTACAGGGGACATGCGTGCCTTTCTCTGGAGCCTTCTGGAGAGCATCTTTACAACAAGAAGGGATTGCTAAGGTCAGGACTTCCTGGTATACAGGCAGTCCCATGAGGAAGACAACTTTGAACAGGGCAAGTCCATATGAGACCAGGGAAAGCTGCAATACGGCCTTGGGTAAGGAAGAAGCTGGGGGTGGTGGGGCGTGGCTCAGCAGTGTGTGTAGAGGGCGGGGTCAGAGAGGGAGGGAGGGAAGGGTAGAGGATGCAGAAGAAATAACTGTATCACCAGGACTTTCAAACATCTTCAACAGCCTGGCTCTGGGGGATGATGGGAAATTCCTCTCTTGGCAAGAGCCCTGGTCCCTCTTGCACCTTGACGGAATATTCAGCCTCCTGCTAGGGAGCTGCAGGACCTGCACAGGAGAGCAAGCGCAACCAGCCACATCCCTGCACCTGCCTGTAGGTGTGGACTGAGTGAAGCAAGGAGGCAGAAGAGAACAGGACTCCCTCCCTAATGGCCATTGCCTGTGTCCGGGGATGCCCACAGAGCTCCCAGCCAGCTGTTCCCAACTCCATTCCTGCCATTAGTTCTAGCCTCCCACATGTAGCCAAGCCTGGGTTTCTGAGCTTCATATAGTTCTTTGAGCTAACCTTCCATTACCTTCCTTTCCTGCTTGTTATTTTGAGTCAGGGTCTTCTGTTTCCATCCAAGAACCCCAAAGGATGCAGAGCTGCTAGGAAGCCCAGGACAATGCTATCTGTGCTGAACTGGATGGTCGCCAACTGTGTTAACTGGAAGGAGTGAAAAAAGCAAGGTGTGATCAGGCTGTAAGCTCCTCACAGGGCAGGCCTCTGGTAAGACCTGCTCACAGCTGGATCTGCAAGGAGGGCTGTGTCCTACAGGCAGATGGGGACACTGACTTTCAAATGGCACTGCATTGAAGGGCCTCCATGGTTGCCCACTTGTTGGGTGGGGGGTCACTCTGATGGGCTTGGCTTCTCCTAGGGAGTATCTTCTATTTGGGGCAGAGAAAAGGGTTCAGGCTACAGAAAAACAATCAACTCCTCAAGATCAGGAAAAGTGGTGACAAGAGTGAGACAGGCAGGGGTTGTCCAGGGACGAGGCTGGCACCCCCTCCGAGCCTTCACATCTTGTCTGCCAAAGGAGTGTAGGAATCAGACAATGCTGTGCTCTGCAGACATCACTGGGCTAAGCATTAGTGATCATACATGTTAATGAGGGCTCCTGACCGAGCTCCTGCCACGTGGTTGGCCTTTCTCCCGACAACCCTACATGAAAGTCAGTTACCACCCGCACTTTATAAATGAGGAAACCTCCAGAGAGGTTTTGTAACATCCCTAAAGTCACACAGCTGAGGAGTGACAAAATGAGGTGGAAAACCAGGTCAGTCCCCTGACTATCAGTCAAACTCTCCACAGGCTGTAGCCCCGCTTCTTCCATGAAGCCCACAGGGAATAGCTGTAGGCCCCCTGAAACACGACAGCACTGAGCCGCCCTACCCATGGTCTCCACTCCTTGAACACCTGCTGTGTGTGCTGGGGCCTCTGCTGGCCTTTGGAAGATAAGGCTAAATTCCCTCAAATGCCCAGATTTCACGTCCTCCTGCAACCAGAATGGTTTCACTCTTCCTACCATTGTTGATTTTACATTTAAAATACATTTTACTGGGGCGCCTGGGTGGCTCAGTTGGTTAAGCGTCTGCCTTTGGCTCAGGTCATGATCCCTGGGATCGAGCCCCACATCAGGCTCTGTGCTCAGCGGGAGTCTGCTTCTCCCTCTCTTTCTGCTGTTCTCTCTCTCTCTCAAATAAATAAAATCTTTAAAAAAACATAAAGGGGACGCCTGGGTGGCTCAGTCGTTAAGCATCTGCCTTCAGCTCAGGTCATGATCCCAGAGTCCTAAGATGGAGCCCCGCATCGGGCTCCCTGCTCTCTGTCAAATAGATAAATAAAATCTTTAAAAAAAATAAGATACATTTTATTCATAATCAGGGAACCTAGTTTTAGCCAAAACTGCAAGGGCCCCTAAACAATTTCCATCAGACTCTTTGATCAACTGAAGCTAGGGTTTTTTTTCTTTTTTGTTTTTTGTTTTAAGATTTTATTTATTTGACAGAGGGAGAGAGAGAGCGCACAAGCAGGGGGCGCAGGAGAGGGAGAAGCAGACTCCCGCTGAGCAGGGAGCCTAATGCAGGGCCCAGTCCCAGGAACCTGGGATCATGACCTGAGCCAAAGGCAGTCACTTAACCAAATGAGCCACCCAGGCGCCCCATCTGAAGCTAGTTTGTTGATGATCCCTTCTCCATCACAACATTCAAGCTTGAGCCCCACCCAAGCAAGGCACAAAGTGAAAAGCTGCAACCGAGACCCCAGCATTCAGATGTCATAACAGGCCCATATCCTGCCATGTGAATGCTCTTCTGTGTCCTTGTCTGACCCCTGGGCAACAGTGATTCACCTTGTCATTTCATTGTGAGTTACCAATCTCGGGTAACTCAGCTTTCCAAATAACCAGTGATCCTAACAAAAACTCACATAAGGGTGTCATGATGTAGCAAACACCTCTGTGTGCACCCATGGGGAGAGGGCCCTGGCTTCAGGTGTAGCCCGTGTCCCAGGCAGGGATGCCTTCTTAAAGAGAGCGAATGACTCAACTCACAGTCCTTACACAACTCACAAGTTTATTTGGCCTAAATAAATGTAATCTGAGAACATCCATCTCAATACCCCTAAATACTATTTCTTCTCCAAAAAAGGAGCTTAAGATACAGGCACATGGTTTGCATTGAGTGTTCTCAGGTTAGGCTCAGGAAGGGGTTTGTCCTGGCCTGTGCTAGCCTGGGCCTACCTATGACACTAACCCCAGTTCCCTTCTCTGTTTGGGGCCTTTACTTGCCCGGAGTCTCCCAGTCCAGGGCGCCTATAGCCTATTCCTGCTCCTGGAGTACCTGTCTTCACTGCCTCTTCCCTCTGCAGCTCTAAGAAAGCACCATTCACAACCACGTGGCCCTGGGCCAGCCCTCACAGATAGCTTTGTTCTAGCACACCAGGTGCTACCATAGGCCCATTCCCAACTGGCCCGGAAAGGGTTTCTCCTATTCCTGGAAGTAGCTCACCCAGGGCAAGGAGAGAAACTGAGGCATAGCTGGCAAATGGGTGGAAAGTGCTCTCCCTTGTGCCCTGCCAGGAGGCTGAGAGCCCTGCCGAAGGCAGAAAGAGACACTGGCTATCCTCCCCCAATTATCTCCAGGGGCCCTGGCCCACTAGGGAGGAGGTAGAAGGGGAGACCATCATTTGTCTTCTCTTTGAGGCTCAAAGGTTTGGGTCCTCATTCTCCTGGTCTGAGGCTGCCTCATCATCATTTGGAGACTTCTGGATTGGAGACAGAGAAATCCAGTCATGGACTCATGCTGTCCCCCAGGGCCACAGCCCAGAGTCCAGCATCTCCTTCCTCTTGCCTCTGCTCCCATCAGAGCCAGAGAAGGCTCTGCCACCCCTACCCCATGGCCCCTTGGCCTTCCCTCTGTCCTAGCTCCCGGCTTCCCATGCCATATGACCCACCAACAGGGGACTCCCTCTTACCAGGCTGAGGCCCCTGCCCCTCCGCAGGGCAGCATAGAAGCTCAGCACACGGGGATCACAGCGAACCACCATGGGATCAAAGTCCAGCACGCGCAGGCCCTGCAGGCTGCGGGCCCGGGAAAGGGCCACGTAGGCCTGGCCACTGGCAAACACACGGCCCAAAGAGATCTCCACGCAGTCCAGGGACATGCCCTGGGGGAATGGAGGGACAGAGCTAGCACCAGCTCAGCCTGAAATCCCTTGTGCTCAAGAACCTGATCCCACCTGCGCTGGTCCAGAGACTGCCCCTGGATCTCTTCAGCCAGTCCGGAGAGTCTCAAGGCAGAGAGAAAGATTGATAACAACTGTGTGTGTGAGTAGGAGCAGGTCCAGGAGACACAGATTGAGGATTAGAGTAGAGGGATGGGGGTGAAAGGAAAGAGCTCAGGCCTGGGTCAGAGAGGCATGGAAATGAATCCTGACTCTCTATCTCCCTCTCTGTGTGACCTTAGACAACTTACTTAACCACTCTGAGCTTTGGTTTTCCCTTCTGTAAAACGGGACCGATGATCACATCTATACCTCATACAGTTGTCAGGATTAAATTTAACATCTGGAGGTGGTTCAGTCAATGGCAGGAAAGGAGATGACAGAGGGGAGAGCATATATCTGGGAAAGGTAGAGGAAGGAGGATGGGAAATGTGCAAAAGAAAGGCTAATTCTACCACTGGTCTTAAACTTTCCATCCAGGGCAAGCTCAACCTCCATAAAGCTTTAAGAACCCCCTTCAACATGTCCCAGGCCTATCCTGTCCCCCATCTGCCCTGCCCCTCCCCATCTCCCACACTGGCTGCTCACCTGGCTCTTGTGGATGGATATTGCCCAGGCCAGCTGGAGGGGCAGCTGCTGCCGGCTGAGGAGCTGGCCCCCGGTGGCCTGCACCGTCCAGCGGTCAGCACGGATGACCTCAGTGACTCCGCACAGGAACCGCACCTGGGGCAGCCCTGAGGGAAGCGTGGAGAAGTCCCACCTTTTGGCCCTGCTTCAGGGCTCAGAGGTAAAGAGCAGGCTTCACCCCTCCAACCTAGCCTTCTCACACATACCCCAGGGCTGCAGACTCACTCAGTAGGCCCATTGCTTACCTCTCCCCTCAGTCTCAAACCCAATGACCACACCCCGGGCGCCATTCACCAGGCCCCGCGACACTGCTAAGTTCTTTACCAACATCACCTGCAAGGGAAATCGAACTTGAGTCACAGAGAGCAGCCATGGCCACACCTGGCCTCAGCTTCAGCAGTCCCTAGGACAGTTCCAAGAAGCTAGGGGAACACCTGGAGAGGTACAAAGTCCTAATCCTTAACTCCCTCACTGCCTGACTGTGACCCCTGTGGCAAGCTGCTTTATTTTCTCCAGTCTCAGTTGCCCCTGGTGTCAAAGGGGAATGACATTTGCTGTTTGCCTCAGGAGTGGGTAAGGAGCAGTAAGGTAACGGGCATCACAGGGCTCTGAAAATGATCGTGTCTATTATGGGATAGGTGCATGGGCAAAAACTGTGAGGGATAGCCCCAGGTCCTGTACCCCTCTTCCAACACTTAAGTGCCCTTCAGAACCTAAGGAAAATCTCCCATTTGGCCTACCCCAACATCACGGGAAGAAGCAGAGCTCTCTCACACTACACAGACGCAGAAACTGAGCTTCAGCAAGGGAAAGGGGCTTATCCAAAGCACTGTTGCTGGTGACCCAGGCCTAGCAAGAAGAAGCAGTGGGAAGCTGAAGACAGGAAGGTGGGTGGGAGCAGGAGGGAGGAAGGTCACTGGGGTCACAGCTGGGCCCTCTGGCTATGGAGCTGCCTGGGCTGAGGGGCAAGGACCCGGGGAGCCCAGACCCCCCAGGTCTTGGCTCTGCTTCCCATTCACCTGGGCGCCCAGCTTTAGTTGAAGAATCTGGCTAACAGGACACTGGGCATCCAGGGTCCGAGCTTGCTCAGGGTCGCTGTCCATGGCCTTAAAGCTGTGTACCTCACCTAGGAAAAAAGAGTTGGGCAAACAGATTACAAGTCACTCACTTGTGGTTGAGTTTC
Source organism: Martes martes (assembly GCF_963455335.1). Lineage (NCBI taxonomy): Eukaryota > Metazoa > Chordata > Mammalia > Carnivora > Mustelidae > Martes > Martes martes. The sequence continues at coordinate 45,178,519 of NC_137894.1, forward strand.
TAAAACCACGTGTTAGACCAGGGTGTAGAAGGAGGTAGTGGGGACAGCTGGGGCTTTGGAATCAGGGGCCTGGGTTCAAATCTTACTTCCAGCATTTCCTGGCTCAGTGACCTTGACCTATTCAAGGTCATGCCTCTCAAAGTCACAGTTACATCTGCAGATATAAGGGTCTTTATGGCCAGAGAGGTTGGGGGTCTAAATAGCCAAATAGTCCAAGGGCCCAGGCTGTTAGGTGTGGGTGGAGACCAACACCGGCCTGACGGCCCCTCCCAGCTGGTTTTCACCAGCCCTGGTTCCCTGCTTACCTGGTAGTTCCTGCAGTCGCCTCTCATTGGTGAGAGCCACATCGTCCTGGTGAGTGCAGAGCCTTGTGGCCACAATCCCATCTCGCCCCACCTTGTGGGAGGCTGTGGCCTGGAGCTGGCGGGTCACTTCATCTGAGCACCTGTAGGGGCTAGGCTGTCAGGGCAGAGCCCACCTGAACACCAGGGAAGGTGGGGCACTGGCTGATAATGGCCCAAGCTGTAGGGCATGGGTCAGACTTGGGGATTAGAAAGGGGCACCAAGGCAGAATGTATTGGCCCCCAGGCTGGCCAACTTGCCTTTCCCCACTTGGAGCCCAGACATGGGGAATGATCATGGGGAGGCACCCTTCCCTGTGAATGTCCCCGGGTAGGAGCTAGCTACCCTCCCACCCCAGTGCTCCTGAGGAAGTTGGATATGATGAGTGAGCACAGGCCAGAGGTTCAGAGGACCTCGATAAGGCACTGAGGTTGATACCCTGCCATACTGGTAGCCTATCATAAGACTGGCCTCCAGGCTTGAGTCTTCTAGCTTGCTTGCTGCCTTGGGAGCAAAAATCTCATCTGTGTTTCTTTTCTTTTTTAAGTGTGTTTGTTTTTATTTAAATTCAATTAGTCAATGTATAGCACATCATTAGTTTTTGATATAATGTTCAATGATATTTATTTATTTATTTATTGAAGTAATCTCTATGCCCAATGTGGGGCTCAAACTCCCAATCCTAAGATCAAGACCCTCTTGCTCCTCCGACTGAGCCAGCCAGGTGCCCCTAGCCTGTGTTTCTATCTCAAGCCTTCATCCACATGGAGAAGCCTGGGTACGACAGCAAATCATGTGAGAGTGGGGGAAAAACTTAAGACCTACATCTCTCTCTGCTTTGCCACTCAATCTTCCTCTTGTTCCCCACATATGCTGGTGTATGCTGTGTGCCTTCCTACCTGACTCATATATCTGTGACAGGGGCCCCTAAGCATAGAAAGCCCCTCACTACCACCACCTCCTGTCCCAATCTGGTTTTCAAGGCCCAACTCTGGCCCATGTCTTTGGCCTTCCTGGCTTCTTGCCTGCTCGCACATTAGAATAGTCACGGCATTTCAACCTTTTGTCCTAGTTGGGGTGGGATGGTGCCTGAAAACTCTCTCCCTCACCAAATGACGCTGCAGCCTCTAAGAGTGGAAGGAACTTGGGTTTTAGAGTCAGGCCAGGTTGAAATCCCAGCCCAGTCACTTACTGACTGGAATTTGGGGCAAGTCACTTCACCTCTCTGAATGCCCCATTTCTGCATCTCTGAAATAGGAGTATTAACATCTCTGATTTCTTCTTGTGTACCTATGTGCCCATACTTTCCTGACACCTACTCTGTGCCAGGGCGTGTGCTGGGTGATGGGGACCCAACCTTGGAGGAGACAGGGTCCCAATGCTCAGAGAGTGACCACCTTCTATGGGGCCATGAAGCACTTTTCCCCCTTCTCTGTTCACCAGGGCGCACCTTCCCAGCCTGACAGCTTGCAGCAGAGAGATGAAGTTCTGGTCTGCCTGCCTCCACACCTCGGTCAGCTCCAGAGTCACTGGGACACACCTTCTCCAGCTCTTGGCCTGGTGGGGGCAGGGTAGGAGTTTCAGGGAGAAGAGCAGGCATCTGTTGAGGGGCAGGGCTGGAGGGTGAGTGATACCTGAAAGCAGAACTTCGGGGGCTGGGAGCCCTTGGTTACAGGTGGCAGCTGTAGGAAGTCCCCACAGATGATGAGCTGGATCCCTCCAAAAGGCTTGTCCTGTTGCCGGACAGCTCTGTATAGCAGCATGGGGGACTTTAGAAGCTGAGGTGGCCAGGTTGCAGATGGAAAGCCACCAAAACCCAGCCCTTGCTGCACATACTGACCTGGCCACCGCTTCCAGCTTGTCAAACAGGTCGGCCTCCACCATGGAGATCTCATCGATGACTAGCCGCTGGCAGTTCAGCCAGCCTTGCCGCACAGCTGGCCGCTGGGCCAGGGCCACACACTGGGCTAGGGGAGCCTGGCCTGAGCCGATGCCTGTGAGTGACACCATGCAGCCTGAGACCCTAGCCATGTCTCAGCCTGGAGCCCCCTCTCCCATCTCACAGGACTGGCTAGCTTCCCGCTCAAGCCCCCAGAGGTCCCCACTTACCTGCAAAGGCATGGAGCGTGGTACCCCCGATGTGGCAGGCTGCCACCCCAGTGCTGGCAGTAGCCACAGTACCTGTGGGAGGCAGTGAGCCCAGGATACGCTTCAGCAGATAAGACTTCCCTGTCCCTGGGCAGAGGGTAAAGTCAGGGTCTCCTGCTCCTCCATCCTACCCCATCACCGTTCCCCCACCCTGCCCCCTCCCCCCCACTACCTGCACTCCCAGTGAAGAAGATGCTCTGGCCTTTCAGGACAACCCTTAGCACAGCAGCCTGTTCCTTAGAAAGCTGTGGTTTTGTTGGGGGCAAGCTCAGCCTCTTCACAGGCAAGGGCCATCTTGGGGCTTCCTGTCGGGGGACAGGATTATCTTAGGGCTTCCTACCCCCACTTAGGCATTGCCCCTCCCTTCTTAGCCTGGGTGCCATTCTAGGCCTGGTAGCCCTTTGTGTCTCTGCTGGTTTCACTCCTTGAAGCCTGTGGGCAGTTTTGGTTCCCCAGGAGATCTTACCAATAACTACTCCAGGCCAGGTCTCTCCTTGAGGAAGGGCTCAAGGCTGGGTCTCCACTGATCCCTGGTGCCCTGGTAACTGCACTGTGTGGCTCTGGATCCTCCCTTGGCTCCGTCTCCTGGTTTCCCTAAATCTCCTGGTTCTCTCATAGGTCCTTCCTTCTCACTTCTCTTCCCATCACAAACCTGCCTGTCTCACAGCAATACCCTGCCTGGCTCCATCTCCATCTTCTCCCCAGCTTAGTCTCAAACCCCTGTGGTCTGTGATCCAGCCGCCCCAGTTCACAAACACTGTCAGACCTTCCAGACTCTGTCCCCTTCAACGGATCAGACCTGTTGGCTGCGCCTGACACTGCTGGCCACTTCTCTCCAAGAGCTCCTCTCCTTCTCCAGGCCCAAAAGCCTCCAACTTTTTCTTCTGAAGTCACCTTCCTAGGCCTCCTTCTCTTTCTCTTTTACCATGAGGTGGGCCCGCTCTTCCTATTCTAGCTTACTTAGGGATTGTACTCAGAAACACAGGCACAATTCCCACATCTCTGTCATGCTCAGATGTTGGATGGGCATCTCCTCTGAGATAAGCAGCAACCTCCTCCCATGTCCTGCCACACCCCACCCCCCAACTTGGGCCTCCTGGGTCTCTTGCATCTCAGGGGCACACCCCTCCTTGAGGCGTCCCCCCTTTCCTGTGCTCACAGTGCCGGGCTCGGCTCCCGCCTGGGGTTCCATGGGCCGCTTCACGGGCGTGGCGTGCGGGACCCGGGTGGCCACCGCGCGCTGCATCTCCTCGGGCTGCACGGGGCTGATGGTGACGAAGTCGCGGGGCCGCGGTCCCAGCAGCTGCTCCCGGGAGGAGGCCGGCCCGGGCCCGGGGGCCGCAGCCAGCTTGAGGCGCAGCGTGCGCAGGAAGCGTCGCAGGCGGTCGGGGGGGCAGTCGGAGAGCAGCAGCTGCACAGCGCCCGCCCCGGGGACGCCGTCGGTGGGGAGCCGCAGCGTGCTGCGTCCCGCCGCCGCGAAGCGCGTGAAGAGACGCGCGGCCCGCAGAGGGAAGCAGCGCGGCCGCCCCTCCGGCCCAGGCGCCTGCAGCCGCAGCAGCAACTCGCGGCGCTCATTCCGCCCCAGGCTCAGCTCCGCCGAGCGTAAGGCCTGGCGCTTTCGCGGCTGCCCGCCCGGGCTCAGCTCCTCCACAGCCACGCGGCACCGCAGCTCCGCGTCCTCGAATCCCGCGGGCGCTGCCTGGGTGCCCGACAGCATCGCCACCGCCTCTGCAGATCTGCAAAAAGTTCGGAGAGCCGGGGTCATAAGGACTCAGTGGACCTAATAGGAAGCCCAGTCAAGGCCAAGGCCAAGGTTCACGGAAGCTGTCACTGGTAACACAAAGAGGTCACGGAGACGGCAAGAGGGACCTGGGATCAACCGAAATTCACGTAGACATTACTCTCTTATACAATATTTTCCAGAGGTGGACGGGCCAGCGTCAAATGCACCCAGGAAAGGCGAGCTTCAGCTGTCCGACTCCTGAACAAAAAAGAAGCCTGGTTCCAAGAAGCCCAGGGCGGGCAAGGGAATCCTGAGTCCTCTCCCAAGGAAGCAAGGGCAGCTTAAGTGGAGAGATGAGCCAGGACACATTCTGTCTTCCAGATACGTTCAGTGGTTTACATGCAGCCAGCTCAATCTCACTATTCCCCGTGTACATTAGTGGAAACAGAGTGGGAGAGGTTACAACGACTGGTAGGAGTCAGGATTAGTGTGACTCCCAAGCCCTGACTCTTCCTTCCCATCTCAAAGTGGGCACCGGGTAGAGAATGTTTGGCTGGGGAAATCGCCGGGGACCCTGGAGCTCGGGAAACCATGTTTCCTCCGCCTGACCCACTCGTCTGCACCCTTCCGGCAGAGACCCTTTGAAAAAGCAGGCTCTCTGTCTCCCACCTCTGCGGTCGCGTGGACACTCACTTGCACCGGCACTCGGACGAACACGCTGAACAGAGCCGGCCAGCTAGCGAACCTCTGGCAGTAGGAACTTTCAAATACTAGAAGTAGAAAATCACCCTATTACCGGCCGGATCTTTAAATTCTCCAGCCAATCAGAGGCAGGGACGTGACAACGGGCGTCTTTTCCCAGAGCTTGGGCTGTACCAATTGCACGGCGGTGAGAGGAGGCTTACTGTGGTGGGCGAGCACACCAAATCTCGTGCACCAGCGGGAGAGGTGGGAAGGGGCGGAGCTCGGCCACGCATGGTGTGTCACCCAATGCCGCTTAAAGATTTGTTCTTAGAGCAATACCTCCAACACGCTTTTTCTCGGCTCCAGCCCTCACACTGCGGCTGAACTTGGCCTTTGGAAAGAGCTGCCTCTGATCCCACCCACCCCTGTTTACCCTCACTTGGCGGTTGCCCACTCCTGCGCCGGCTACCCCGAGGTAACCACCCCCACAACCCCCATTGTCCCCACTGCTCTTTCCACCTTTCTCTGCCTCTGTAAGGGTCAGTTTACGCATTTGTCTCTCACCAGGCTGAGGCCCTTTGGAGAGGAATTCCAAGACCTGCGCCAGGTGCTCAGGGAGTACAAAGAAGTACCTGAGCCGCTGTCTTCAGGGAATTCGTATCCCTTTTGTTGCACTGGATGCTGGATAATTTATTTTAATTATCTTTTCTTCCCCCTTATTGAGGCTTGGCATTTATTAGCTGGAAGGAATCTTTCAGGTGAGTCAGCCTCCAGAAGTATTGCCCTCATTTTTCAAAAGAGGCTCCAACAGATTTTACCAAAAGCCACATAGCTTGCAGATAGCAAAACAAAGCCTTGAACCCGAGTCTAACCTGGTGTGAACATCTGCTGTTTACTGCACCACACTGCTCCCAGGGAACTAGTCTAACTTCATGAAGGGAATCTAGGCGTGGACTGGAATCTCAGCTCCTGACAGCCCCTGCAGCGCCCCAGCCCTGCCAGTTAGAGGTTTCTTTAAGAAAATTTCCTTAATGTCTCAAACCTCTGTTTCCTCATATATAAAAATGGTGAGAGATGAAAATGTGATGATTGTATAGCTCTGTGACTATACGAAAACCACTGAATTGTTTGCTTTAAATGGGTAAATTGTATGGTATGTGTTTATATCTCAATATAACTGTTAGGAAAAAACCAGGAGAAATATTGTTCCTGCCTATTAAGAGTCTATAGAAGGAACACAGATCTTTATTTTGGCCCAGTGAGACACATATCAGACCTCCAGAACTCAAGATAATAAATTTGTGTTGTTTTAAGCCACTAAATTTGTGGTAATTTGTTAGAGCAATAGCACTAAGAAACAAGCACAGTCACACAGCCAGAAAGTGAGAGAACTGGGATTATAAACCCAGGTCTGTTTCCACAGCCTCTGTTCTCTCTTCCCATTACCCTTTTCTTATGATGGGCCTGGCGCATTCACAACCAACCTACTCCCTTCCCCTTTCCCTCTGTGAAGTACCCCAGACTACCTCTAGAGAAGGCACAGACACTTCCACATGGATTTTTCCCCAACACTTTTTTTTCTTTTGAGCTTCGAACTTAAAAAAAAGGTACAATGTGCATAAAATTTACCATCTTAACTATTTTTAAGTGTACAACTCATTGCCATGAAGTACTTGATGTACCTGATTGTTGCATAAACATCATCACTATTTCCAGAAAATTTTTATCATCCCAAACAGAAAGTTTGTACCCATTAGATAATAACCCCCTACTCCTTTCTCCTCTCAGCCCTTGGTGACCCCAACATTTTATTCTTTTTTTTAAGATTTTATTTATTTATTTGAAAGACATAGATCACAAGTAGGCAAAGAGGCAGGCAGAGAGAGAGTGGGGGAAAGCAGACTCCCTGCTGAGCAGAGAGCCCGATGCAGGGCTCAATCCCAGGACCCTGGGAACATGACCTGAGCTGAAGGCGGAGGCTTTAACCCAGAGCCACCCAGGCGCCCCCCAACATTTTATTCTGAAAATATTCCAACATATACAGAAAGGTTGAAAGAACTTTACAGTGAACACCCATATACCCACCATCAAGAGTCTATAATTAATATTTTGTTGTATTTATCACATGTCTAGTCGTCTGTCCATCTCAACATTCATGAATTCATCTGTTATGCATTTTAAAGTTGCAGACGACAGAACATTTCACATCTAAACACTTCAACATGCATAGCATTAACTAGTTTATGCTTGTTTTCTTCCTTAAGTAGGCTCCATGCCCAATGTGGGGCCTGAACTCACAACCCTGAGATCAAGAGTTGCATGCTCTACTGGTTGAGCCAGACAGGTACCCCTATGCTTATCTATCTATCTATCTATCTACCTACCTACCTATTTAAAAAATATTTTAGGGCACCTGGGTGGCTCAGTTAAGTGTCTGCCTTTGGCTCAGTCATGATCCCAGGGTCCTGGGATAGAGTCCCGCATGTAGCTCCCTGCCCAACGGGAAGCCTGCTTCTCCCTCTTCCACTCCCCCTGCTTGTGTTCCCTCTTTCGCTGTCCCTCTCTCTGTTAAATAAATAAATAAAATCTTTTAAAAATATATTTTATTTATTTATTTGAGAGAGAGAGGGCAAAAGTGGGGGGAGGGCCAGAGGGAGAGGGACAAACAGACTCCCTGGTGAGTGGGGAGCCCTATGTGGGCCTCCATCCTAGGACCCTGAGATCATGACCCAAGTCTAAGTCAGATGCTAACTGACAGCCACCAAGTCTTCCCTACTCTTTTCTTTTTTTATGCTTATCTTGTTTTTGTTTTTTTTTAAAGACTTTACTATGTGAGAGAGACAGTGAGAGCAGGAACACAAGCAGGGGGAGTGGGAGAGGCATTAGCAGGCTTCCCGAGGATCAGGGAGCCCGATGTGGGGCTCGATCCCAGGGCCCCTGGGATCATGACCTGAGCTGAATGCAGATGCTTAACAACTGAGCCACCAGGCACCCGTATGCTTATCTTTTTAATGTAAACTTTACATATGATAAAATGCACAGCTCTTAGGCTTATCATGAGAAGAGTTTTGACAAATGCAAATATCTGTGCAGCCCAACCCTTATCAGGATATAAACTCTGATGTCCAATATGGTAGCCACTAGTCACATGTGGCTAATTTTAAATTCAAATTAATTAAATGAAATTTAAAATCCAGTTTTTGAATCCCACTGGCCACACTTCAAATGCTCAACAGCCATATGTGGCTAGAAGCTACTGCATTAGACAACATAGATTTAGGACATTTCCTTCATTGCACAAAGTTCTGAGAACATTATCATCACCTAGAAAGTTCCCTCATGTTACTTCCTTCCTAGTCAATCCCCATCCTCAATCCTCCCCCCCATCCTCAATCCTTAGGCAACTCTTCTCTGATTTTTTTCTAACCACAGATTTTGTTTTAAAATTTCTTATAAATGGAATTATACATTATGTATTCTTGTGTGTACAGGTTTCTTTCACTGAGCATAATGATTTCCTTAAATCAAACTCATCCATGTTGCTTTATCAATAGCTGATTCCTTTTTGTTGCTGAGTAGTATTCCACTGTATGAATATACTAGTTTATCAATTTTCTTGTTGATAGATATCTGGGTTTTCTATAGATTTATGCTTTACTTTTTAAGAAATAAATATTTCAGTGAGAAATTACTGGGTCATCAGGGGTGGCACAGTCCATTAAGCCTCTGGCTTTCGGTTCCCACCCAGGTCGCGATCTCCGGGTAGTGGGATCGAACCCCAGGCCTGGCTCCATGTTCCGCACGATTCTGCTTAATTTTCTCTCTTCCTTTCCCTCTGACCCTCACCCTTGCATGCTCTAAAATAAACAAATCTTTAAAAAAAAATTCCCGGGTCATTAACTAGGTGTACATTTAGTTTTATATGAGATTGCTAGGGATTTTTCCAAAGTAGTGGTTTGTAGGAGCAGCAATAATGAGTCCTCGTAGGGAAAGGAATCGAACGAGTAACTGGGTACCGCTTAGCGGTTGATTAACGGTCCTCAGGCTCCGCCCTCTTCCCCGTCCCAGCGCCGCTGCCCCGTCAGTTGGGTCCTGATTGGTCCGTGGAGGAGGAAGGCGGAACCAGAGGATTTCACGTCTCCGGCCAGACTTCCTCCTTCCAGGCTTTGGGCAGTCGTTGCCATCCTCAATGTACTCCTCAGTGCTGCCGGGGCGGGGTCAATTAGAAAAGAAGCTCCCCACAGCTCCTGGATCTCTCATCTAACCCCAAGCCTTTTTTTAACGCAAGCTCTTAGGAGGAACGAGTTTTTGTCATTATAAAGTTTTCTCCTCGAGAACTCTATAAGCCTCTATAAGCCATGCACTCTCTTTTACCGGTGGTCTCAATTTTAATCGCCTCATTACTAAAAACCAATAGTGACATTAATAGCAAAGGACTGGGCGGTTTACAAAATGCGTTTTCTTCCGTAATCTCATTTGATATTTAAAAGAGCCTTTACAGAGGCTCCTGAGTAGCTCAGTCGGTTAAGCTTAAGCGGTTAGGCGGCTACCTTTTGCTCAGGTCATGATCCTGGAGTCTCAGTATGGAGCAGGAGGATCAGGCTTCCTGCTTAGTGGGGAATCTGTTTTTCCCTCTCCCTCTGCTCCTTCCCCTGCTCACGCTTTCTCCCTCTCTCTTGTGCTCACTTTCTCTCTAATAAATAAATAGAATCTTTAAGAAAAAAATAAAAGAGCCTTTACAACCCTAAGCTTATAGGGACACTTTTGTAGAGATGCTGAAAGGGTCTTCCAGCTTCCAGAGCACTACCTCATCTGGCATTACTTCATCACCAGGTAGCTGACACTCATTAAACCTCTGGTACAGGTGACCCTCCCTCCTTGAAATCCTTTCTTCTTTTTCCACAACACACTTCCTTTGTTTCTTTGTACTTACTGGCTGCACCATATAGGTCTCCTTTACTAGCCCCTTTTCCCTACCAAGACCTCTCAATGTGGAAGGACTTTTTTTTTCCTTCTATCTTTTCCAATCCCATGGCTTGATTATCAGCTGCATGCTGATTCCCAATATTGTATCCCTAGCCTGCCTGTCTCCCCTGAACTCCAACTCTGTCTCCATTTGTCCTCCTGGTATCACTACACAGATGCCTGGCAGGCATGTCAAACTCACTTTCTCCAGAACAGGTTTTAATCTCCTTCTCCAACACTGCATAAACCTGTGTTTCTCCTGTCTTTATCTCAGTAAATGCACCACCTTTTTTAGCTCAAGTTAAAAACCCACATCATATTCTTTTTTTTTTTTTTTTAAGATATATTTGACACAGAGAGAGAATAAGCAGAGGGAAAGGGAGAAGCAGACTTCCCATTGAGCAGGGAGCCTACACTCAGTCTTTCCAGCCCTTCCTCTGGGAAGCAGCTCTTACCCCACACACTGCGTACTTTTTCATCAGAGCCCTTCTAAGGAGTTGTCTGCCTTCCTACTGGCTCTGTAGCCCTCCAAGGCAGGGCCTGGATCCTGTGTGGCCTGGTCATACAGTGCTGCCAAAACATTCAGTCGAGAGCAAGGGGTCTGGAGTCAGGTGAGGTTCGAATCCTTGCAACTACCACTCACCAGTCAAGGGACCTGAAGCAGGTCTAAGCTTCATTGCAATGAAGATAACAATTGTATCCATCTCGTAGGTCATTATCCACTTTTGTGAAGATTAAAGGAGATACATGTGAGGAGTTTAGTACAGTGAGCAGATGACAGAGGCTCCCTAAATTCTTTTGAGTGAATAAATGCCAGGATGAAGTATTGGAAAGCACCCCACTTCAAAGGCCCTAAATGAGTTTTGTTGATAATATAGTGTACATGCAAAAGAGACTCAATCACTTCCACAGCCAGAAACTTTCAATGACTTCCCCTTGCCCTGAAGTTATAATACAGTCTTCTCAACACAGCCCTCAAGGCCCTTTCTGCGCTTAGCTCTGTCTGCTTCTCCAGCTTGGCTACCCTACACACACACACACACACACACACACACACACACACACCGCTGCTTCATTTCTCTTTGTCATGACTCTACTCTCCCCTCTGCCTAGAATGCTCATCTTGCTCCTTTGTCCCCGTTTTGGTGCTCTTCCTAATATACACTTACCCTTATATACATTTAACATACTCTTCTCATCTGTTTACATGTCTTTCTTGATAGAGGACTGGGCCATTATCTTACAGCCATTAGTGTAAGGACTGACAAACAATTAAGGCGAATAAAATATTTGTGTTGAACGAATGCATGTGGTGTGGAGGCAACAACTAGAGGGCCAGCATGGGCTGGGATGGGGAAACTGATGCCAAAGTCGTTGTCAGTGGCTCACTCCCAAAAGTTACTGAGCTCGCTGGATGTGAAAACTGACCTTACCCCACCCCAACCATGAGCTGCTTCTGTGCAACTAACGTGAATTCCCCAGGGTCTCTGGTCTCCCACAGGTGTTTTCTGAGTCTCCAGGTACAGGATCTTCTGAGTCCTCAGGCATGAGGTGCCCAGCTTGGAAAGGGAGTAAACCAATATAAACCGTATTGAGGGAATAAAACCATGGACTGGCTGCAAGAGGTTGCTACATACACTGACTTTCTCAGATCCTTTAAGATGAAGGAACCCAGGCCCAGTCATAAAGACAAAGTAGGCCCCCATCTTCCTCCCCCTTGGGCCCCAGGCTACCCTTTTCCATGCAGGGCTATAAGTGGCTTAGGGGCATGAGGGCCAGCAGAAGGCAGTGAAAGGGGAACTTGGTCAACTGGTGCAGCTGCTGCTATAGCAGCCAGAGCCAAAGGAGGTCACTGTTGACCCCACATACACTTAATTCTTCCTGCTGAAGCAAGCTTAGGCAGGGTTGGCTAGGAGAGCTGGGAGGGAAGGGGAGGGACGGTGCTGGAGGCTGGGATGTAGCCAGTGACTTTCTCTCTCTGGACCTCTGTTTCTCCAAATGTCATATGAGGGCGCACGGTGTAAACATTCCACTCCCAGCAAGGCTTGTCGAGGCTGGAAGATCACCCCTGGATGGAGGTGGGAGTTGCAGGATGATCCTCAGATATAGGAACCAGGGAGAACAGCTCTGTGCAACGTCCAACGAGGGCAGAAGAACACTGCATTTGGGGACCCCTGAGAATCAGCGGTAGCGCCCCCTCCCCTCCCCCCCAAGGAACCCCTGAAGTCCAGATTCCCAGCCCCAAGTCTTCCCGTTACCCGATTACCCGGACCGGACGCGAGGTCCAAGCCCGGCCCTGCGAGGAGGTTCCTGGGAGAAGAGGACCAAGTCGTCGCCACTGCCCCATCGTCGAGGAGGAAAGAGGAGGAGCCTCTTGGTGCCCCCCATCTCTGGGCCGCCCAGGGCCTCATGGGCCAGTCCCACAACCCCAGCCCTCTCGGGTCTGGAAACCTCAAAGGCGCAAGCCGCCCGCGCCTCCGGCGCTCGCTGGTCCTGCCCCACCCCAGTCCCGCCCTCGGGCCCCGCCCGCGTCCCTCCCGTCAGCCTCTGGCCGGAAGCCCCCTCCCCCTCCCTCCTCCCTGTCCCCCGCATTCTCTGTCCCCTCCCAGTCCCTCTTCCTCGGCGGGTCGGGGAAACCTCTCTCCGCCCTGTTCCTCCCCCTTCCTGCGTTCCGGCTCCTCCGTCCTGTCCCCAAACCTACGCCCGGCCCCGCCCAGGCTCCGCCCCCAGCGCCGGCCACGCCCCCCCGTTTCCCGCCCCGGCCCGGGGCCTCCCAGCCCCGCTAAGCCCTTCCCCGGGCCCCGCCCCTTGGCCCCCGGAAGCCTCTCCCCGCCCCCAACCCCGCCCCCCCGAAGTTTCTTGGGCCCCCGGCGGCGCGCGGGACAGAACGCAGAGAGCCGCCGCCCGGCCGGGTGTGGATGGAGGTGGCGAAGCCCGCGCGGCGCGGGGAGTGAGCAGCGGAGCTGCGGGACTTCAGCGGACTCGCGATGGAGGAGGAGGTGAGGGCCGGGCCAGGCGGGAGGCCGGGGCTGGGGTCTTCGAGACCCTCACTTTTGTTGGGGTCGCAGGCTCAGGCCCCTGTTCCAACCAGCCCCTCTCCCGCGGGACTCCAGACACCCAACCCCTACCCCACACCCATCCCCCCAGGCAGCTGGAACAGGGGCTAGGGTTCTGCGTCCCGCACTTCGCGGACCCAGGCTCCTTGGATATCTCGTCTTCTCTCACCAACTGTGGGCATCGCGGTGGTTATTGTTCCCATTGGATTGACGGAGAGACTGAGGCTCTGGTCAGTTAACGACTCGCTGAAAGTGCCTTGGGTTACTGGGCTTGAACGGGGTTACGGTTGACACCCCGTGCTGGCCAGGTTTGATCCGGAGGAGGTAGACCGAGTGTGTATGGCGGAGTCTGTGGGTCCTGTCTCAAGGAGTCTTGAGGCCGTGACCGTGTCTGTTGGTCCCTTTACAAGTCCCTGTGATCCTCTTTCCCATACCCTCTCCCTTGCTCTGGAGTCAGGTCCACATAGGGACTGATCCTGCCCACTGCCTTCCCCACCTCCTTGGGAGAGCCAGCTCTCTGGCCAGCTGGGAGACTGGACCAGCAGTGCCCCTTGAGCTTCCCTCTTCCACCTCAGGACCCTCTTGTTCTGGAGTAAGCCAGGCACTCAGTGACCCCTACCCTTGACTTACAAACTCACTTCTCCCAGCAGCGCCATCCTGGAAGCACACAGTGAGCACCTAATGTGTATCTGTGGAATGAATACTTTAGAGCCAGGATCTGCTGAGTCTCAAAGACTTTGCTTCTTGTCCCCTGAGGGGGTCTCAGCTTTTGCCCTTCCCAGCCCAAGGGAAGGGTAGGTGTCAGCCAGCATGGGTGGAGAGGAAAGATGAAACCTTCATTCTTGGGGCAACCCTGGTCAGCTGGGGAGCCCTTGGTGGACCAGGCTGTCTGTGTCCGCATCAGTGTCCAGCTCCCTACTTCCTGGGGCCACAGTCTGTCTGGGTTTCCTCCAGGCCAGGCCCTGCATTTCTGTGGGATGGTAGATAAGTCACTTCCCCTCTCAGCCTGCATTTCCTCTTCTATAAAATATAGGGTTTGGCCTCCTCCCCCGGTGTTGTGTGATTGTGTCCCCTTCTCTCAGAGTGGGTGGAAGTAGGGGGCAAAGTCAGGCCACTATGATTTGCTGTGGTTTCTTGCTGACAGGGGTGGGGCTGCTCCTCCCCCACTCCAGGCCCCTGGTGTGTGTGAGGGTTGGACTGTCTGGTTGTGGCCCCTCCCCTTCTCCCAGAGGATGTGGGACAGGATTACTCCATCTCCTGATCTGCTCTGGCCCCCAATTAAGGGAAGTTCTCCTGGGGCCTCCTGGGCCGATGGTTTGTCTCGTGGCCAGCCCAGCTCTGCACTCCCTCTGGTTCTGGTTCTGGTTCTGAGTTTCTAGCATTGCTACTTACTGACTCCCAGATGCCAGGAGTCCCCCACATACCTGAGCCATCTAAGGTCTTGCCTACCTCCTCCCCACATAGCCAGGGGCTCTCTATCTCCTACCTCCTCTTAGGCATCCCTAATTCTTTTCCTCCCATTTCTTCTAATCATTTCTTTTTTCTGTAGGTCTCAGTGCCCATCGTTCTTTCTCTAAAACCTCTTAGATCATAGTCACCTGCTCTTCCCCATAACCTCAGGCAGGCCTCATCACCCCACATGGCTGTTTTTAGCCCTCTGCCTAGCTCAGAGCTTTCTCCCTGTGTCCCAGCTACCCTGGTGCCAAGACCCCTCGGCTTCAGTGGCCTCCTCTGTGCAATAGCTTGGTAGTCCTCATCAGTCTGAGGCTGAGTGAAGAAGTGCAGGTCTGGGCACTGGGCATTTGTCCACTTGAGTTCTCAGGGCCTCAGTTTCCCCATCCATAAAATGAGGGAGGTGGGCCATCCACAAATGTGATTGATATACATGCAAAAGCTTTGAAAACTGCAGATATCATGGATATTGTTGCTGCCATTGGAGTAAGGTTAAAACCCCAAAACTGAGGCTTTCTTTCCTATCTCTGCCCTGGGGTCCTGCCACTCCCTGCTTCCCTCTCATAGTCATGCCTTTCCCTGGCTCAGCCTCTAGTGGCTCCAGGCTGCGTATTTGCCCATATCCATCTAGACAGGCAGGGCAGTGTCCTGTCCCAGCCCTGGTTTTGTGACCTTGAGCTAATCTCTTGCCCTTTCTGGGCTATACTTTCTCATTCAATAGTGAAGGGGTTGAGTGTAGCGTCTTTGATACCCTTTGTGTCCTTCCTTCTCTGGGTCAAGGTGTGTGTCTCTTTCTTTTCTCACTCCTACTAAAACCTTAGCTTCTCCAAGGGCTTCCCACACTCACCCCAAGCCCTTACCCCACCAGAGAGCTAGGGCTGAGGTTTCCCTCGGGGTAGGTCCTGTGTTCTCCCAAAAGTGGGGAATGCCCTCCCCACCCCCAGACTGAGGACTTTCCCTGCACAGGGTGTATGTTGCCCTCATCAGACTGGAAGCTTCCTCCAGGCAGAGCCTGTGCTTCCTCTCTGGTTACCCTATCCCACCTTCTGACTTGGTGGGTTCTTAGCAGGGTCTGGTCAGCACATCACTGGGTTTAGGCAAAGGGCAAGGGCAAAGGTCATAAGCTCCCTGTGATGTGAGGTGCCAACAAGGTTCCTTCTACTCGTCTCTACCATGGCCTGTGTTGTGGTTTTCCACCTGTTCCCTTCTGTGTACAGGGTTAGGGTGCCCTGGCATCCTTTTCTTTTCTTAAAGGAATGACCCAGAGTGCCTCCCATCTCAGGCAAAAGGGAGGCTGGTGCTTAGGGGTGCCTCAGGAGCTGCTCACAGTGGGTAGGGGAGGGTCTGAGTGAGAATGGGTGGGAAGAGAGGGCGAAACAGGAAGAACAGTGGTCAGCTGATCAATAAGAGGAGAGGAGGCTGAGAAACTGGGCTGAGCAAGACAAAACCTCCCCTGTGAGCCCTGCCAAGGGGAGGGGCCATTTATTAAAACTTACTGGGGCATAGCCAGGCCCCCCAGTGGGAGTGTCCGAGGGGCAGGGTGGAGGGTGGCAGGCAAGCACGACTCTGGCCTCCAGCCAGGCCTCCCTTTTGGGAGGCTCTTGCTGAGGCTGATTCTAGACAAGAAGACCCTTCCCTGGGCTTTGGTTTGTGCCACCTCCAGCCCCTCAGTTGTCACTCCCCCTATCCCCAAAGTGACTTCTCGCCTCAATCCCATCCTGTTCCCACCCATTCCCGAAGGCCCTGGACTTGATTCTTTAGCTGACTCAGTCATGGTGTTCACTGGGCACTGCTCTATCTACTACACCCTGAGAAGACAGCAGTTAAGGCACAAGTGTCTAGTTTCGCCCCTTGGGAGCTTCCAGCTGACAGGAAGTTTTCACATGTCAGATAGCGGGTGAGGCAGGCAGCAGAGGTCACAGAGGGAGAGAGCTTAGAAAGGGGTGTGCGATCCTGTGGGGTGGTGGGTGGGCCCGTGAAAAGCAGGAGGCAAGCATGGAACTCAGCAGTGGGAGACCAGGCAGCAACTTCGTGTTCTGCAGTCCCTACTGCTTCATTTGAGAGAGACTGAGAGTCTGCAGTCCTAGGAAGTGGCCAACAGCGCTGTAGTTGCTGATGGAGGGGTGTGAAAGATTGGGTGGGGTTTCCCATCTCCTACTACTTCCCTTCTAGCCCTGGGGCTGCGCCAGCCTCCAGGGCTCACTGAGGGAGATGAGGCTCCTGCTGGTCATGTAGCTAATGGGGGCTGAACACAGGGTCTCTGGCATTGGGGCTGGTGCATGATTGGATGTGAAAGGGTCAGACGGTGCCAAAGTCCCCTCTTTCCCTGGTCAGGGTGGGTGGCTCTTAACTGGCCTGTAAGCAAGTCTCCCACTTCCACATTCCTCCATCCAGAAAGACCATTTGGGACCATCTCACTTCCCTATTCTTCCTGCCCTCTACAAGTTAGGGAGAGATGATGAGGGGCACCCCACATTCCTGGAGTTCCTGGGGTACTGAAGCCCAGCAGCTAAGCCCAGAAGGGCCTTCTCCTAAATTCTGAACCAGGCCCAGGAAAAGGGTCCCTGAGAGCCAGAGGGGATGCCATTGACAACAATGACAATGATAGCTACCATTTCCTAAGTTTAGGGTGTTCTAGGCACTACTTTATATGTCATATCTTTATTCAACAAACATTTATTGAACATCTACTGAATGCCAGATGCTGTCTAGGCACTGGGGATATTGCAGTAAACAAAGCAAAAATCCTTGCCCTAGTGGAGTTAAAATCCTAGCAACTTTTGGTGTATCTCCATTTCACAGATGAAGAAACTAAGGCTTGGAGAGGTTAAGTGGCTTGCCTCAGGTCTATGTGACTTGGGCTTCAAAGCTGACTCTAAACCACCAGAGTGTGTAGTTCACAGGGGTGGGGCCACAGTGAGAACCAGGCTGGGGCTCCCCTGCCATGATAGAGAGCAAGGAGGCAGTGCCCTGCCCAGCCCCTGACAGCTCAGCACACTTCTGCCCAGGCTTGTCCTTCCAAAAGCAGCTGTGGCCACAGGGTATCCCTGGGGAGAGTTATGCTCCTTTTAACTGGGGCCCCTCTTTTGAACTTTATGTAAATTATAAAGTAGTCAAAATTAGTCAGTGCTAATTTCCTTCTAGCATCCTCTAGATTCGACACCTCTTGACCTTCCCTCTTTACCCACCCCTTCACACTCACTGCTGTGGGCACAAGTCACTGAAGCAAAGTGGTTAGCAAATTTTGGTGTATTTTTATTTTCCTTTCACAGATATTTCTTGAGCACCCATTATGTGTAAAGGAACAGTGCTAGGTGCTGGGGACCAGAGGTAAATATGACCCCATCTGATAGTCATGCACCTGACGGCTGGCCACCTAAGCAAATAATCAAGGGCCATGAGATGTCAGCAGCTGGCCTAGAGGCCCCAGGGTGGCTGCCCACGTCCGAGAAGAAGACTCAGGTTTACCTCCTGTACAAGCCTGTGGTTGAAGGCAGAGTCCTTGGAGCCCTTACCAGACGGATGGCCACCCCCAAGTCCTGGCCTACGGTGGTGCTAAGAGCAGAGGTCCTCCTGCTTTGGGGCAGGAGGTGGGGCCTGCAGAATGGGTTCTCTTGAAGGGCAGGGGTGGAGAGGCAGATGACCACCGCCTGCCTGCTTCCTCCCATCCTTCCACTCCTGCCTCAATGTCCTCTCCCCTGGAATGCCTTCCTGGGCCACCCAGACCTCAGCGAGGTTCCCCACCGTCCTCTCTTACTCCCCTCTTCTGGATGCCCCCTTCATAGCATTTCATGCTTGTTAATGTATTTGTGTCTGGTGTGTTTGACTCCTCCTTCCCTGCATTGCCAGCTCTGTGAGGACAGAGATGCATTATTTTTACTCTTCTCTGCTTACATCAGCACCTGTGACGTTGTAGGTGCTCAGTGTAGTGTTTGTTGACTGGTTGAATGAATCCATGAGAGGCAGAGTGGTGGAGCTGGAAGAACCTGGGATCAGAGACCTGGTTTGAATTCTGGATTCAAACTCCCACTGAGTGACTCTGGCATGTCATCTCCTCTCTGAGCTTCAGTTTGCCTGTGCCCTGTGGATAACGATGCTACCACCCCAGAGAGTAGTTAATATAGGTTTAGTGGGATGATGTGTGTAAAACATAATCTGGTGCCTCAGTACTGAGGTGCCTGTTGCAATTATTGTTGTTGCTACTGTTAAGATTTTATTTATTTGAGAGAGAGAGAGAGAACACGGACAAGCAGAGGGAGGGGCAGAGGGAGAGGGAGAAATAGGCTCTCCACTGAGCAGGGAACCCCACGCGGGACTCGATCCCAGGACCCTGAGATCATGACCTGAGCTGAAGGCAGACGTTTAACCGACTGAACCGCCCAGGTGCCCCTATTCCTGTTTCTCCTGACATTGGACCAAGGGTATCTATCTTGGGGTTTGTGGGGAAGCTCATGTGGGATGGTATGAGGAGGTACCCAACAGAGGGACACATCCCTCTTGTGGCCATTGGACAGTGTGGCCCCATGGCAGCAGCCCTCATGGCATGTCCTGGTGCTATCTTACAGGGAGTGAAGGAAGGCGGCGAGAAGCCTCGGGGAGCGCGGAGGGCAGACAAGGCTGGCTGGATCAAGAAGAGCAGTGGTGGCCTCCTGGGGCTTTGGAAAGACCGGTATCTGCTCCTCTGCCAGGCTCAGCTGCTGGTCTACGAGAACGAGGTAAAGACGCCCCTGGCCCTGTGGTTGGGGGTGCTGGGAGAGGGGGCAAAGGGATGGCAGCCCAGGCCAGCTGGAGGATCCCAGAACTGGCATTGGAACACCTGCTCCACTCTTGACATGCTGTGTAACTGGATTTGGTTTGAGACCTGACTCCTTGGAGTGCCTGATCTTCTCTGGGTCACTGTGGTGTGGGGACAGTACCTCTAGGTACAAGTCTACGGCTCCTGGATGAGGGGCTTGTTGAAGTCTAAGTGCACAGGGACCTGTGTGTCTCCTCACTGTGCGTCTATACTGTAACTCCTTGTCATTGGGCTAGATGCCACATAAGTGAATGTTCCAGAAAGATAAAGCTTGTTCCATTCAGCAATGAGAATAGAAATAAAATTTTGCGCTCATGCTTGTTATGGGGCTCTTCCGTATCTCCCATCTGAGGCTCGTAGTAGTCCCATGAGAGTGTCATCATGTCCCAGAGGAAGACACTGAAGCCAGTGACTGGTCAGCATCTCAGTGAATGAAGGAGTTGGGACCCAGACCAAATCCAGACCCATAGATTCTAGCAAGTAAACTCTAAAGCTTATTTTTGGTGGAAATCGGCTAAAACATGTTGAGTATTCTCTACCTTCTTCAACAGAAGGTGTTGGACTAAAAGTGAGTCTTTCCATGGTAGCTCCAAGTCACTTATTATTAGACTAGTCCATCCTGCCAGACCGTGGTTTTCAGCTTTTCTTTTTGCTTTAACGTCAAGCCCCAGTTGCCACTTCTGCCATCAGCGTGCCTTTCATAGTCCTCATAGCTGCCCACATCAGGCTTGTGCCCCTTCCCATCTCAGCAGGCTCGGAACTTGAAGAACCAAGGATGTTAAAATTGTGTGTTAAGTAAGAGTCGATAAAGCTGTGGGTGAAGATCTGAGGAGGAAAAGTGGCTTTTACTTGTAGACGTTGTTTGTGTCCTGGGATTGATGCCATTGGAAGGCCCATCCACGGAAGATGGGCTATCCCTGCGTGCCTTTGACAGATGGAATACATGGGGCAGAACTGGCCTGGAGGCAGAGGAAGAGGGATCCTGCCTGTTTCCCACCATCCTTTCTCAGCATCCCTCAGGTTATCTTGGCAAATTCATTACTGTCCCAGGCCAAGAAGGGTTGGGCAACCAGATCTAACAGTTTAGAGAACTGCCTTTGTGAAGCACCTTGCCTTTCCTGCCTGAGTCCCCGGGCTCATGGAGTTGGGGTGTCAGAAGCAGCTGGAGGAGAGCAAGGGAATGAAATGTGCAGACAGTCCCCCAGATGTTCTATACTGCTGCTGTTACCAAATTAGGATGTGCTGTAGCTGCAGCAGGGGGATATTTTTATAAATAAAGGCAGTTGTCACAGCTTCCTTTGGTCCCAGCTGCCATAGGAGTTGAATGACAAGCCCCCAAGCTGTCAGCCTTTCAGGCAGTGCCAGACTTGTCCTGGGCACCCTCTCCACATCTGGCCACAACTGGGAAGTGGGAAGGATTTCACATCCCATAAACATGAAACCTCTAAATCAGGCTTAAAAGTCACTATTAAAAACCTCCGTGCAATTTCAAGAACTTCACACTTGGGGGGTAGGGAAGGTTGGCCCAGGAGCAGGAATTGAGAAATGCTTATGAGTTCAATTCCTCTTTCTGATGTCAGGAACTAGGCGAGTGCAAATGGCTCTTGGCTGTTTCTTTACTGTCAGTGAGGCTGACATTCCAAAAATGCTGCCCCCACCCAGTATCTGCTGGTTTATCCGTTTTTCTAAGCTGCAGAAGGGCCAGATGATTCAGCATTTCGGGTGGAGAGGAGACCCAGGTCAGGAAACCCTGGGGAGAGCCGGGTGGTGGGGATGGACTGACTTTTTGTTCCCAGACAGAGGAGGGTGTGTTTGGGCCTGTAGTTGTTTAGTTGAGGGAGGCCTGTGCACATGGGGCAGGTGAGCTGCTCTCTCTGGGACCAGGCATCCTTCCCCAGGCAGCTTCTTTCTTTGGATGCAGGTAGGAAGGGACCTGCTAGACCAGAGTCTCACCCTGTGTCAGGCATTCAGTCTAGCAAACTAATCCAATATGTGTCCCTCTTGTGGGCGGTCTTTCATAGGGTGCTGTAGAGGTAACCAGACACATATGCAGCCCAGGGTAGACAGAGATGCCCAGCAGGGAGTTAGGACTGCTCTTCCCCATGGCAGGGTGGCCCTAGTGCCTCATATAGTGCCTGTGCCTGGCAGGTGCTTGTGGATGGGAGACCTCAGAAGAGGGAGAGCACCAGGGCTCAGGTGTGGGGGTGTGGCAGGAGGCTTCCTGGAGCAGGTAGATATTACTAGCCCTGTGTGGAGTAGAGGAACTTGGAAAGGCTTGGAAACTAGGGGTTGGAAAGAGATGCTTGGAAGCAAAAATGAAAAAAGACACTTAACTGAACCTGGATGGGAAAGATCTGGTCACCCTGGCCATCTATCTGTTCCCCTTCCCCAGACAGCCCAAACAGAGAGCAGGTCAATGGTTATTGCCCTTGGCTAAGGCCAAATCATCTCTTGAAAAATACAGATGCCTGGGCTCCATCCCCCAGAGGTCCTGATGAAATTGGTCTGAGATGTTGCCTGGGCATTGGAGTTTTTAAAGCTCCCAGGTGCTATTGCTGTCGAGAAGCTCTGGTGTAGAGCAGAGGTTCTCAAACTTTTGCATACAGCAGAATCACCTGAAGTGCTTGTTAGTTGTCAGACTGTTAGGCCCATTCTCCTGTGGTTATGATTCAGTGGGGATAGGGCGTGAGAATTTGCATTTCTAACTAGTTCTCAGGTGATGCCACTGCTGGGCCACGTGCCTCACTTGGAGGACCACTGAGACACAGTGACCTGTTGCTAAGGCATTGATCACCAAGCCTCTGACTGCGGCTGGAAGGAGTGTGGTGTGCTAGAAACAGCTCTGACTGGGAGGCAGGAGGTAGCTTTGCGTTTGGCCCTGCCCCTTACATTTGTGTCTGTTCCCATTGGGCAAATCAGTTGCCTCCAGTCCTCATTCTCTTCCTGTATATAGTGAGGCAAATACTGGGGCTCTAGGCTTTCATGAAGATTGGGAGGCTCAGGAGAATCAAAGAACCAAAAAGTGCCTGCTAAGTGTCAGGGCTTCTTAACATATGCAGATTATCATGGAGGGAAATCAGGGCATTTCCTCTGCAGACAGTTGAGTCACTGCCTCTCAGATATTCCACCAAAAACTGCAGAGCACCAAGGCGGTCCCTGGTGGGTGCTCTTGCTGGCTCTCTGAGTGATGTCCAAGGACAAGCATGTCCTTAACTTGTTGGCCAGCCTCTAGGGCAGCTCTCCCCTCCAACCCCCACCTCCAGGGTTTGCTTCTTCCCCGGATGCTCAAGGGTGAGAATGCAGCACACTGAGAAGCTGTTCCAGCTGGGTCTCCCCTGGAAGAGGAAGGAACTGACCACCCCTGAGTGGGGAGCTGGTCTCAGGCAGCTTGTGTCAAAGGCACCTGGTGGGTGGAGCCCCCATGGAGAAAAATACGCCAGTGCCAGGGCTGGTGGGCAGGAGTGCAGCCCAGCCAATGTCCAGGGGTGGCCTAGAAGAGGCTGCCCACTGTCTTTTTAGTGATGAGGCTTCAGGGTGGCAGGTTAGTGGGGGGATTGCTTTTGAAGGAACTCTCGCCCTCTCCATTGTGCAGGCCATGGAAAGTGGCCTCCCCACCTAGCCAGGGGTCAGCGGAGGAAGACGCCAAGTGGGGAAGTCAGTTCAGGATCATTGTGGTAAAGGCAGGGTGTGCAGCTCAAATGTGCCTAGTTCACATTTCCCTCTGTGGCTTTGCCTGGAAAGCTTTTTCTTTTTTTTTTTTTTTTTCTCATTTTGTGACATCCATCCTGCTCCCTCTTCTAGGCTATCTCTTCCACAGTTCTCTGTATGGCCTCTGGGCCTGCATGGACCCCCAGGTGTCCTTTCCAAAGTCTCTCCAGCTTCTGCTGTCTCCTCCTTTGGCCTTAGGCATTTGAGTCAGCCCTGCTGCCCACCTCCGGCCTGGGTGCCCTGTATCTCATGTGGATGCTGAGCCTTGAGGGCACCCTTCCAGTCAGCACGGGCTGAACACTACCTACTTGCTGGGGTCCAAATACCACATCTTGGTGATTGACTGGCAGCCCAAGGTTGCCTTTTGACCGCGTGATGCCCTCACTGACTGGGATCAGGGTCTGAGGTGTAGCCTGGGTGTTTGAGGGTCTGGATGTGTCTGGCTCTCATTGATTCATGTCTTCTCTACCTCCCTCCCTAGGATGAGCAGAAGTGTGTGGAGACAGTGGAGCTGGGCAGCTATGAGAAGTGCCAGGACCTTCGTGCCCTCCTCAAGCGGAAACACCGCTTTATCCTGCAGCGATCCCCGGGGAACAAGGTAGGCCTATGCCCACTGCTGCCTGACCTCCCTCCAGGCCAGGGTGGGTTTGGGAAGATCACCCCCAGAAGGCTCTCTAAGGCAGGCCAGGCCCCTGGATATAGCCTCTGGAGGGTCTCTGGAGTGTGGCTGAGGCTCAGACCCAGGGTCTGCCACAGGTTGGACCTTTTATTCATTTTGGCCCGGAGTCTCTCCAGCCCCTGGTTGATGCATTTAGGGCACTGCTGAGATATCTGATCCCCTCTCCCCTTCCAGACTCTGAGGCCTCCTTTCCAGGCTGTAGTTGGAGGTGGGGCCCTTGGCCTGCTCCCACACCCTGGACACATGAGGCTCAGAGCTGAGACAGGAAAATGGGAATGAGGCCTTCAGCTCGCCAGGCCCGCAGTACCCTGATGCTGTCTGGGGCAGAGAGGAGTCTGTGACCTCCACTTCATCTCAGGCCTTCGTGGGTGGGCCACCCCTCCATCTTGGACTCAGTGCTCAGAGACCTGCAGCCCCCCACCTTCCCTCCCTTTGCACTTTCTGTTTCTTGGCTAAAGCTGGAGAAGGTCTCTTGCCTGGGCGGTTCTTCCCCTGGGACACGCTGTGTGTGCAGATGAGGTTTTCTGTTTGCACCACATTTCTCTGGCAGGGAGTCTGGGTGGGTGTTGATGCATGGTATAGTTTCACAGATGTCAGGAGGGAGTTCACATTTGAGGCTGGCGTGTACAGCACCTCTCCAGCTCGCGCCCATCTGCAGCTGGGCCACGCCTCACCCCAACCCCTGCACGTCATACAGAGCCTCACAGAGTGAGGCTGAGTCACAGAGGCTGGGGGTTGGGAGCATCTGGTCTGGGTCTGCTGGAGGCCATTCTGTTCTCCCCCAGCTTTAAGGGCCAGGAGCCTAAGTCCTC
Organism: Martes martes; assembly: GCF_963455335.1. Lineage (NCBI taxonomy): Eukaryota > Metazoa > Chordata > Mammalia > Carnivora > Mustelidae > Martes > Martes martes. The sequence continues at coordinate 45,202,883 of NC_137894.1, forward strand.
TGATCCCCAGGGCTCTGGGCCCTGGAGGAGGCTGTGATGTGTTACTCACTAACCCTTTGTCCAATTCCAAGGGGGGTAGGGCACAGAGGCATCTACGGAGCTCTGGGAATTGGGGTATGAGTCCAGGTTTATGGTGCTGTGACAGTTCATGGGGCTGGACCCTGGTTTCACTTGACCTCTGCTGCTTAGGGCTCTTAGGAAAAGGAGAACCATATTTTGGTCTTTCAGTCCTGTTAGCCCTCTCCCTGTTCTGGAGACCTGTTTTCCTCTCTGAGCAGGCATTGTTGTGTGTGAGTGACATGCAAAGCATGTTATGTGTGGAGGGTTGTGTGTGTGTGTGTGTGTGTGTGTATCTCTTTATATGCAGGTGAGTGTTCACCTGACCATGGGTCTATCTGGGTCTTTGTATGTCTCTGAGTGAGCTTCTGTGTATGTGGGGGGCTAGGGCTGTGGTTGTCTGTCCTCTGCCAGTGCTGTTGTGTGGGCCGCCTCCTTTACCCAGCTTTAACGATCAGCTGATGGTGGGCTTAGGCGGGTTGGACCCAGCTCAGGGTGGCCCATCACCTTCAGAGGGGCCTGTTTGTGCAGCTGCATTCTTAGCTGCTTTGGCCAACACCCTGCTTTCCACCCCCCAATCCTGTTAAGAGTTCAGGTTGGCTCTAGGTGACTCTGGGAACAGGATGATAAGTCGGGGAGATGGGGCTATGGAGCAAGTAGTGGGGGCTGCAGGATGGTGGGAGGACAGTACATCTGGTTCCACTCCCCTGGCTCTCACCACCTGAGAAACTACAGAGAGCAGGGCTCTCCAGAAATCAGATAGTGCACCGCCCAGAGCACCATGTCCCCCGTGTCCTCTCACCCTCCTTTTCCTATCGCCCTGGGTGTTCCCATCCTCGGTGAGGCCGCCGGCTGGCCGGGAGGTCACATGACCCTGGCAGTCTGGTCCTGAGGCTGCCTCTTTTTCCCCCTCTAATCAAATAAACAAAGACTCCAGTGTCTTGCATGTCCCTCTCCCCCTGCCTCCCATCCCCACGCCCTTGCCATGAGGTCACAGGCAGACGCTGCCAGGAAGCAGGGTGGCCTAGCTGGGCCTTGCTGCCCTGCTGGTCTCGGCCAGCTTGGCCCGTTCCTCTTTCCTGCTGCCTGTCTCCCCCTCCCACTTTTTTCCTCCCTGTCATTTTGTCCTCCCCCCTTTCCCAGGTCAGATAGGCCTATTCTGTGGCCAGTCCTGTTAGCTGTGGAACTCCTAGCAGCTCCTGTGGCCCTGGGGCTTCTTGGAAGCACTTGAGAAGGACCTGTGCGGCCTGTGGCTCTTTGGGACACAGGGCCAGGGGTGGGGCAGGAGGAATAACTTCTTGGTATTCCAGTTGTGCCCATTCTGTTCCCCCTTGCGGGATGCCTGACTCATAGAGCCAGGATAACAAGGTTCTTTAGAGTGGGACTGGATCCGATTTAACCACATACTCCATCTCCCAGGGGATCCTTTTGGCTAGTATATAGGTCTTCCTGAGGCCTTCTCCCTCACTGAACAGAAGAGAACAGAGGCTGACCCCCTGCCAACCCCCGAGCCTTTTTCACGTGGGCTGGCCGGTGGGGAAGGACTGCAGCTTGGGTTGGGCACAATGGTTCTGATCTTGTCCCACTGAGGCCTTGAGTAGTGCACAGGCCTGTGCATTGTGGGTTGGTGGGACTAGAACACTTTTAGCTTGACTCCCAGGCCAGTGCTCTTTCTCTGCCCGGCTCTTGCTCCATCTGTGGCTGAGTTCAAGTATATGCCTCTGCAGCTCTCCGGCATGCTAAATCCTGCACTATGCAGGGGCCCCACCATCTCTGGGCCTGCGAGGAGGAGGAGCAGTTGGGCTCCAAGGGCCTGGCCCTGGACCGCCTTTCTGACAGCCCCTGTCACAGGGTTGGGTGGGCCTTTGCAGAGCCTGGATGTAGCCACTGTCCCTCCCTGAGCCCCCTGCAGCCCTGATGGCTAGGCTAGGAGGCAGTTGCCAAGGTGCCCTGGGGTTTCTGACCTAACTGCAGATCTGCTGCCAGGATCGAATTTACCCTGGTCATGCAAATGAGCATTTGGCTGTGCCTGGCATGGGGAGGTGGGTGGGACCCAGGGCCCTGCATGAGAAGGAGGTGGCAGCCAGGAGGAAGTTATATAACGAGGATGCTGCGGGGGCCAGGCGGACTGTGGTGTTACATAACTTAGAGGGTGGCGGGAGGGAAGGTGCTATCTAATACCAGGGTGGGGGATGGGCAGGCTGGCAGCCTTCCCGACCAAGAACTAGGGCATCTTGAGGTCAGAGTGGGCAGTGGCCCAAAAACGGGGCAAGGGAAGGAACTGTGGGTCAGTTCATTCATTTATTGGCTCATTCATTCAGTAACTGTTTACTGAATACCTACTGTGTGCAGGGCCCTGGCTTTAGTCATGTTTAATTCCCTCAGCATTGCTTTGGGGCAGGCATGACCCCTTTATCCAGATTAGGAAACTGGGACTGTTTTGTCAGAAGGCAGGCAGTGGTGATAATTCCTGTTACTGAGCACTCACTCACTCTGTGCCGAGCTCCAGATTCAACACTTGAGATACACAGTTGATCTTTACAGCTCCGTGAGGCAGGTTGTGGCGGTCTTGACCTTTTATAGATGAGGGAACTGAGGCTTAAGGTCAGCCAGCTGTAGGTGGTGTTCTGTCCAATTCAGAGGCCCTAGTGTGCAAAGTGGCCCCTTAGTGTGTGTGGCTTTGCTACTTTTATATTTCCTTTCTGACCTTGGAGCCAGACAGGGAGGGGGCTCTCTGAGCTGCCCTCTGATGCTTCTTTTTTCCCAAGATTTAAAGTTTTTTAAAGTAATCTCTACACCAGTGTGGGGCTCAAACTCACAACCCTGAGGGACGCCTGGGTGGCTCAGGCAGTTAGGCATTTGCCTTTGGCTCAGGTCATAATCCCAGGGTCCTGGGATTGAGTTCCATATCCGCTCCTTGCTTAGCAGGAAGCCTGCTTCTCTCTCTGCCTGCTCCTCCCTCTGCTTGTGCACACACACACTCTCTCTCAAATAAATAAATAAAATCCTAAAAAAATAAATAAATAAAATCCTAAAAAAACAACAACAACCAACACCTCACAACCCCGAGATGAAGAGCCTCATGCTCCACTAACTGAGCCAGCCAGGTGTCTCTCTGATTCTAAGGTATGAGCTGGGAGCTCCTGCCTGAGATGAAAAGGGACCCCTGGGGTGGGGTGGGGTGGACTCAGGAGACATGGGATTACTTTAGGTCACCTTGGCCAAGTCCCATCCCATCTGTAAGCCTCTGTTTCCTTATCTGTACAATGACGGGGTTGGAATTGAACCCCGGTGCCCTTTCTCTTGTATAATCTATGATTTAAGGGCAGACAGGAGACCCTGGGACTTTTTCACTTGGCCAGGGCTGAATTGGGGGCCCCTGGGGAGCTGCATGTGGCCCTGGTTCCAGGGGGTCTTCACCGATGGACACCCTTCATACCTGTCACCTCTGTCATTGTACTCAGCCTGGTGTGGAGGAACATCAGGACAATTCCTACTTTATGGAAAAAACAGCTGGTCTGGGGAACTTAAATGGAGTAAGACCTGATGTTGGCTCTTTCCACAGGGCAAGATGGATTCCAATCCAGATCTCTGACAGCATCATGCTGAGAACCAGCCCCTTCTCTGCTGGATCTGTGCCCGACCCCCAGAGCCCCATGTCAAACCTGTTATGGGGGTCATTTCAGTTTGCTCCTGGCCAGCTGTGCCAGGGCAGACTTTGGGATCTGGGATGGGAGGCTTCCTTAAGACCCCAAATAAAAATTCTGTTAAACGTCTGTCATCCACTCCATCCATGCTCCCTGCAGGTCAGTGACATCAAATTTCAAGCAACCAGTGGGGAGGAGAAGGAATCCTGGATCAAAGCCCTCAATGAAGGGATCAACCGAGGCAAGAACAAGGCTTTTGATGAGGTGCGATACAGTCCTGTGGATGACTCTGTGTCCACTTTCCCACCATGTGTGATCTCAGAGAGGATTCTGCCTGCCCCACCTCAGACAACCTCTTGATTATGTCATTGCTGCAAACACTGGACATCTGCTATTGTTACCTCACTTAATACTCACAACACCTCTCAGAGTAGTGTACCCATTTTAAGGATGAAGAAACTGAGGTGTCAATAAATTAGGTAATTTGTTTTAAATTAAAAAGTGAGTAAGTGATAGAGTAGAATTTAACTAGTGGCAGCCCTGCAGCCTTTCCAACCCAGCCTTAGCTGAAAACAGCTGGTGGGCCCAGCCCGGAGAGGTCCTGGGGGAGCTGAGCTGAAAGCTTTCAGTCAAGTCTAGGCCAGGCTGGCTCTGGCCTTAGGCCTCCCCATCTGTCGGCAATGACCAGCCAGCCCCCTGTACTGTAGTGTGATCTGTGGCAACAGTGGCTATGATCAGGCTTTCAGTAGGCAGGATATCCCATGGGCCCACATCTCCTAGGGAGGATTTGTCTTTGACATCATGGATTCACAGCTGTTTGGGTTAAAAATGGACCTGGGGGCCACCTAAACTGACCCCTTGGATTACAGAAGACTAAGACCTGAGGGAAGGAATCTTCCCAGGCAAGTCCCTCTTAACACCTAGGTCTCCTGATTCACAGCCATGACTCCTATGTCATGTTTTATGAGACTGCATTATGCTCAGCTCTTTACTAGCTGGAGAAAATAGCCCCGTTCCATGGGTGAGGGGTGATGGGACATATAGATGTTGGGGGCCACCGAAACAGCTGTCTGTCAGCCAACAGACTTGGAGCAGCCAGGAACAGACTGTTGAACCTCGCCCCCGCCCCCCACCCAGGGTAGGTCTGACCTTGAGCCTGACTTAAGGGTTAAAGAATCTTAGCCACATTCTCCATCAAGGACAATGCACCGGGGTTTAGAGTCTGGATTTCCCATGCAAATCTTACTTACATTGGCTTCCCAGCTATTCCCGGCTGTCTTTGCTTACCATCAGAGAGGATGTGCTATCCTCTAGACACCCTGGCCCAAAGGGGCAGAGGCCCTGCTCTTTCCTGGGCTTTTTGTTTTTCCAAGGACCTGGGAGAGTGACAGGGACCATTTTCTGGAAGCCAGGCACCAGGGGATCACGGGCCTTCTCCCCACTCCCCCAGCTGAGCACAACAGCAGCCTCAGGGCTGCTTCTATGTATTTGCAGTAAACTGAAGGGCAAGGGCTGGTAGCCCAGATCCAGGCAGGAAGACTGAGGCAGAGAGGAAGAGCCTCTGACTGCTGAGAGATGACAAAGGCAGTGTAGCAACAGGAAGAAAAGCAAAGTCCAGACACAGGGAGATGCCTCAAAGAGAGGGCCAGTGGTGGGGCCCTGCCCTCTAAAGGGAAGATGATGGCGTAGACCCTGCCTCTGAGATGGGGCTGGGCATTTCTTCCTCTCCCTGCCGGGCACTGACCTTATTCCTTCTTCTCAGGTGAAAGTGGACAAGAGCTGTGCTCTGGAGCACGTGACACGGGACCGGGTGCGTGGGGGCCAGCGGCGCCGGCCACCTACAAGAGTCCACCTGAAGGAGGTAAGACTTTGCCCCCAGCTTAGGTCAGAGATCACTTGAGCCGGGGATCCCAGCTCCTTAAGGTGGCAGCCAAGCTCGGGCCACCTTTTTACCTGAGGACTCTTGGAGTTGGGACTTCCTGAGTGGTATGCAGGGCGTCTGTGTGTGGAAGCTCGTGTGTTATATGTGCTTGGGGAGGAGAGATGCCTGCTTTGCTTGTTGAGTCTACACACTGGCCTTACCCAGAGTCGGTACCTGAGGCTAGGTCCTGCCTCTCAGAGCTCGGCTTCCACCTGGAGAAAAGACCTGTCTGCAGACTGCTCCAAGCAGAGTTGTGTCTAACTTCTATACAGAGGAGGGCTCTGAGAGACGGGAGGGCTCTCCAAGCAGGAGAGACCATGGAGGGTCCACTGGCACTTGAGCCAAGCCTTGAAGGATAGGAAGGGTTTCAGTTGGCAGACTTGATGTGAGGAAGCCCCCTGGCCAAGGGAATGACCTGAGCTGAGGTAGGAGAGTTTGGGGTATACTGAGTTCTTCTGATGGGTTGATGAGTCTGGGAAGGTGGGTTGAGGGTAGGAAATTGTAGAGGCCTTGAATGCTGGAGCTGGGAATAGAATGCACAGGAGGGTACATTCCAGAGATCAGTTGAGGCCCAGGGTGCAGTGGGTTGGGTTGAGGGAGGGAAAGGCAAGGAGCCAAGAAAAGGGAGGAGGTGGGCCCTCCGGAATCCAGGAGGGGATGAAAAGAGAGGCCATAATGGGAGGGACACTGGGAAGCAAGAGCCATCTGGGCTTGCCACTGAATACAGGGTTAGGGGAGGCAGACCAGACAGAGGGGAGGGTGGTCCAGAGGTGGACCCAAGCCTGCCAGCTGGGTGAATGGAGGCCCTGGGAATAGAGAATTTGAGAGAAGTTATAGGCAGGGTGAGGGTTGTGTTATAGGCAGTGTTGCTGATGGGGGTGGATGTTGGAGGGAAAGATTTTTGGAGGCCAGGAAAAAACCTCAGCAAATGCTACATTTGGGGAGTGGGACCAGGCAGTAGATAGCCAAGGAAGAGGAAGCCAGAGAGGCAAATGGCAGTCCAGAGAGAAAGAAGGACACAGGACGTGGGGGTTATCAGCCAGGTTGGCAGCCACAAATCACAAAGGCAGGACTGGGGAAAGGGGCAGGTGGTGACATTTACTACATAAATTTTCTCAGAAGAGGAGTTGGCTTAGGTTTGTCAAGGGGAACAGAGCTGGGGGTGACAGAGGGAAGGGGACCATGGTAGGGAGGAGAGAGAAGGGAAGGGACCAAGGTCATTGGAGAGTTTGTTTCTGAAATGAGGCAGCCTGTTCATGCCTGTCAGCTGAGGGAATAAAGCCTGCAGAAGGAAAGACTGATATAGCCAGAGAGAAAGGAAATGCCTGAGGGGGTGGGCTAGGTATTAGGGGAGGGCTGGCCTTGGAGGGAGAGACCCTCTGAGAAGAATTCAGGGAGGGACTCATGTCCCAGTGACTGACTGAGCATATGTGTTGGCCAGATCACCTGTGTACATGGTAAAAGAGAGTGGGTCCCAGCCAAGACCCCCACCATGAGGGACCCTGGGAGAGGCCTCCTGCCCAGCCCTGCTCCAGGGCCTCTGAGGCTTCCTGGGAGGGTCTCCATCACCGTGGGGCTGCTGGGTGTCCCTGTGGGTCCCTGGGGCAAGGTGAGGGGGCAGCTGCTTACTTGGTGCAGCTGTCCTCCTGTGGCAGTCAACTGTGGTTTGGGACCACATCTGACGGCATGAGGAGAGTAGGCACTGGCTCCAGAGCCAGCTGGAGGGCTGGCTATGAGGCTGGCAAATCAGAGAGCAATCTCCAGGGAGGGGAAGCAGAAATGAGTGGGCTCGAGACAACTCAGAAGACCATGTTTGAGTCCTGGTCCCATTGCCCCGCTGAGTGAATGGTTGCACAGACGGGATCCTCCCAAGGCCAGACAGCCAGAAAGGGATCAGAAACAGAGCTGGAACCATGTCCCCTGCTGCCCAGGCCAATACAGTTGCCACTATAAAGCAGTCTCTTTCACAGGCTGGGGCACCAAGAGGACTAGGCTCTGACTTCCTGGCTTGTGATTTCCAAAACAGGGAGTTCTGTGCAAGTGAGGGAGAGGAGAGGATTCATCAGAGAATTTAGCTTCTAATCATGTGGCCTTGGAAGCCAGGGCAGAGAGTGGGGGCTGGGGACCTGGGCAACCTGGATGGGAGGGCTTGAGTACCCTTATGGGTGGACACATCCGACCCAAATGCCAGTTACCCAAGATGACACCCATATACTGTCCCCTACCAGGTAGCCAATGCAGCTTCTGATGGGCTTTTGCGCCTGGACCTCGAAGTTCCAGATAGTGGGCCACCAGTGTTTGCCCCCAGCAATGATGTCAGTGCAGCCCAGCCCCGGGAGATACTCAAGCCCCCTATGCCTCCTACCAAGCCTTCCCCAGCACCTGAAACGACCAGCCTTGGTGACAGCATGGAGACCCCTGCTGGGGAGGGAGCCCCATCCCCTGTCTCAGCAAGCTCAGAGTCCCACCCTGGGAGCCAAGAGGACTCAGAGACTGCAGAGCAGGACAGTGGCTCTGAGCAGCCCCCCAACAGGGTTCTGCCTGACAAACTGAAAGTGAGCTGGGAGAACGGCAACCCCAAGGATCCCCCTGACTTTGAGAGTACAGAACTCCAGGTTCCCTGCTCTGAGAATCCTGAAGCTGTGCCCAAGGAGGGTGGGAAGCCCCCTACACCCCCACCCAAGATCTTATCAGAGAAACTGAGAGCCTCCATGAGTAGGATGGAGGCTTCTGGGCCAGCCCAGAGTCCTGAGGCTTCTGAGACCTCTGCCCCAGACCCAGCAGAGATTTCGGTGAATGGCATGGATGACAGTCCCAAGCCCATCAAGCCACCCCAGGCCTCAGGCATCTCAGAAACGACACCAGAGGATGCAACAACACCCACAGCACTGCCCCGCTGGGACCTGCCACCTCATTTCCATCCTCGCTCTTCTTCCCTGGGGGACCTCCTTGGGGAAGGCCCACGGCACCCACGGCAACCTGGAGAACGGCTGTATCGGGCCCAGCTGGAGGTGAAGGTGGCCTCAGAACAGACAGAGAAGCTGCTGAACAAGGTGCTGGACAGTGAGCCGACCCCCGTAAGTGCTGAGACATTGCTCAGCCAGGCTGTGGAGCAGCTGAGGCAGGCCACCCAAGTCCTGCAGGAAATCAGAGATCTGGAAGAGCTGAGCCAGGAAGCACCTGGGCTACAGGAGAAGCGGAAGGAGCTGGTGACCATCTACAGGAGAAGTGCACCCTAGGGCCTGCTGGGCCAGGGCACGGCCCCTCCTAGTCTGCCCAGTCCATCACTGCCCAACCCTGCCAAAAAACATGCTTCTGCTCAGGCTGCAGAAGGCCATTAGGCATGTTGGGGGCATGGCCAGGACCTGCAGATTCCTGGCATCCTTCCCGCCCTGCTCTGGCCAGTGGGGCCAGGTGCCACCCAGGGCCACTATCTGGCCCAGCCTCTAGGCTCTGGGCTTGGGCTGGGAGTACACACTTGGTTGCTTGCATGGTTGTTCTGAACTGCCCCAGGGCTTTAGCATGGCATTTGGGGTTTCTGGGGGTGACATCATCTCTGCTTCCCACTCCCAGTAGTTTACATTCCTGACTTCTGAATAGAGCACAGCTGAGCCCCCCTGCAGCTCCCATGTCCAAATGTTCCAGGGCAGAGAGCCTTATGACAGAGGCAGCTCTGAGCCGTAAGCAACCCTCCCCACACACCTACTATAAGTAGCTGCCGAGGCCTTGGGTCCAAGCTCTAGGTTCTTCCCTCAGCTGAGTGAGACCTGGAATCCAGCTAGGGCCTGTGCCAGCAGGTGGGAGGCAGCTGTGTGAGAATGCCATTGGATGTGTGGCTCCTTTCTGGGCTTGTTTCCCATTCTGCAGGCCTTCCCCTCTGGTGAGCTATGATTGGAGGATTCCAGGATGGTGGACGGACTCAAGGGTCTCCTAGTCTAGTCTCTACCCCTGAACCAGCCTATGTCCAGCCTTGCACATTCCTGTAGAGGTGAGCCCGAGAATGGCTCTGATGTCAACATCAGAAAATCCTGTATATACTTCATTATAAATCAACCTTCAGAAGAGAAGCCACCTCAACTTCCGTGCCTCCCCAGATGGGATTTATATCTGGGTCTCTGGTTCCACCTCAACCGAAACAGGTCCAATATCCCAATCATTTGTTTGAATGCTGATGGGGGTATGTTGGGGCCTGAAATAACTTCCCTTTTCCCTGTTCCCCCCACCCCTCTGGCTCAGGCCCCAGATGGACTGCTCCTCCTGAACTTCCTTGTGGAACGGGCATTTTCTTCTGTCCCCTTCCTGGTCCATGCTTGCCTGGGCCTCTCTCTCTGTCCCACCTCCCTCCCCCAACCCCCGCACAGTTGTCCCTGGCTCTGGGGATGCATCCAGTCTCTGTGTAGGTGCAGAGCCCCCTGAGGGCCACAGCCGCTCTCCCTGGGGCCTGTGGGAGTGGGAGCAGCTTCTGACAGGTCTGCTCAGGGGGTTTCTGCATGTGCACTTTTATTTACTGAAAAAGGAGAAGGGAGGGTCATAGCTGCATGCCCCGGCCTTTCTGTCCACTGCCCCATCACCAGTCGTGCCCACTGAGACCTGCCAGTGCAGGTCAATGCCTTCTTTACTGTACTTCTACTTTGTTCTTGAGGATACTGGCCAGGGATCAAGAGGGGCAGATGTCTACTCTGCAGCCTGTCCTAGGCAGGGTGGAGGTGAACAGCAATGTCCTGACTCACGAGGCCCCACTGGTCTCCTCAAACTACACTCCATGGACAAAACTAGGTTCCCATGCCACAGTCTGCCTGTCCATCTGCCTTCAGTAGGAGAACAAGGATGTTATCATGTGCCCATGTCACATGTCCCCCTGCAGTCTTCTCTTGGGGAACAGCTTTCCCCCCACCAGCAGCCTGGGCTGGGGCTTTAGCCAAGTCAGCTGTTTCCAGGGACTAGAGCCTCAGTTTCCTCCTCTGATAAGTGACCAGATTAAGCAAGTAGCTCTGGGGCCATCTCAGTGACCTAATGCCATTGGTTCCTATGGAGTCCCCATGCCATGGTGGCCTGGGCCCCAAGGGGAAAGCTAGCTTCAATGGGAGGGGTAGAAAGATGGGGAATATACAGGGGCTGCCTTGCTGGCCTCCTTGAGGAGGATGGCATTCCATGTCTTCTGTCATGAAGCGCCTTTCTTGAAGTTTGGCAATAAATCCCTTTTTATGGAATTCTCTGCCGCAAGCCTGTTTGTTAGTGTGGGGATGAGCTCTAGGGCTGGCCTCAAGGAAGCAGAGGGTAGGCGGGGGTTGGTCAGTGGCATCACCGGTCTTTTAAGTTTCATTCTAGGGCTCCCTTCCCATAGGCTGGGCCCCATCTTTGCTAAACTCAGCCAGGCCCTCCACTTTTACCCCCTCCCCACCCCCACCTACACTGTTTCTATAGCTGGGAGCTAAGTGTCATAAAGAACACTTTTTTGAATTTTTAGAGACTATCTGGAAATTATTTCAAACAAAATTTGCAAGAATAAGAACAGTACAGAAAACCCATGTGTTATCAGACCCATTGGTTTATCTTTTGAGTGCTTTCTGTCTTTAACATATTTATTTTTTCTGAATCACTGAGGAATTCATTTTCATGGTCCCTTATCCCTAAATACTTCGGTGAGCATTTCCTAAGTATATTCTTTCATGTAACCATAATACAGTTATCAACTTCAGAAAATTTAACATTGGTGTACTTATTATTCCAGTTTTGTCATTTGACCCAATAATCTCATATTTTTCCTTCAGTGTAGGCTTAAGTATTACATACATGTCTCTCTAGTCTCGTTTAATCTGAAATGTTTCCACAGCCTTTGTGGCTGTGGTGTGGATTCATTTGAAGAATACAGCCCTTCCTCCCCCTCTTTTTAAAAATGATTTATTTATTTATTTTAGAGAAAGAAGGAGAGAGAGAATCTCAAGCAGACTTCCCACTGAGCACAGAGCCCAATGGAGGGCTTGATCCCACTACACCTAGATATGACCGGAGCCAAAAATCAAGAGTTGGGCTTACCACCCAGGCACCTGCCCCCAGCTTTTTTTTAGAACATCCCTCACTTGGGGTTTGTCACTGTGAGGTTTGCTCATAATTAGACTGAGGTTATGGATTCTCAGCAAGAAAACTGCATAGGTGACAGTAGGTCCTTCTCAGGGCATCACATCTAGAGACATGACCTTCATTCATCCCTCATTGGTGATGTCAATTTTGATCTCCTGGTCAAGGTGTCTGTTTTTTTCTATTATATAGTTATTTTTTTCTCTTGCAGCTAATAAACAATCTGGGAGATATTTTAAGACCGCACGAATATGTTGCTCTTCATCAAAATTTCCCCGTAGATTTAGTATTCATCGATGATTCTTGCCTGAACAGGTGTTTCCTACGATGGTTCAAAATTATTCCAGCTGTTACTTGACCCTCAGAGCCTGTCCTGGTTAGGGGTGAGCCTGGGCCCTGCCCACTGCACCCCTAATACACCCCTAATACAGCAGGATCCCAGGGCTTCACTGAGTGTTCTTTGGAAGCCCCTGGGCCAGTGTATAGAGATCCAGTTCAAACTGCCAAGGTCCAAGTCCCACTTAGCCTCGAAGACCTCAATTTACTCACTTATGAAAAGGAGAGGTACCATGCCCCTACTTCTGATGTGAAAAGGCACCACTGTGCTCCCCAACGGCTGGCTCCCTTCCTCCTGTGAGGGCTGCTGGACAGGGCCGGTGGCCAACATAACAGGAAGCACCTGATTCAGGGCCTATTGACCGGCAATGATCCTTGAATCCTGCCTGAATTCCCCTAACACTGGCCTCTGTGTCACAGCCATACCGAGTGAGTGGCCTATAGAGCTGGGAAACCCTAGGTGAATCACTTCACCTTCACAGGTCCCTTACCTGAGAAGGAACCAAGGTGAGGGAAAGGAAGCCCTTTACTGGTAAGGGTGTCCCCCAACCCTGGCCCAAGAATGTGGTCCCCTCTGGAAGGCCACCTTGGAGAGGGTGGCTGTGGGGAAGGTCTTAGTGGCCAGCCACATGGCTGAGGAAGGATATGGTGAGAACCTTCTGGTCTTGTGGGCTGGGGGCCTATGTGGAAGAGAAGAGGTGGTTTTTTTGTGTTTTTGTTTTTGTGTTTGGACTACTGGCCTCATTATCTCAGTGGCCTAAAATGCTATAGATAGTTACAAAATTCAGGGTTTTTACATACTACAAGGTGGCCATATTCTTTTTTTTTTTTTTAAGATTTTTATTAATTTATTTGACAGAGATCACAAGTAGGCAGAGAGGCAGGCAGAAGGGGAAACAGACTCCCTGCTGAGCAGAGAGCCCATGCAGGGCTCCATACCAGGACTCTGGGATCATGACCCGAGCTGAAGGCAGAGGCTTTAACCCACTGAGCCTCCCAGGCGCCCCAAGGTGGCCATATTCTGACAAGACCCAGGACAGAGCAGGAGGGATTGTTGGGGGGATGGGTAACATCTGGATTGTCCCTCCCTCTGCCCCAACCTGAGCCTGGGCCCTGGAAGATCTCTGTGTCTTTCTGGAGCCATTGCATTTTGTTCCACCTCCAAGTCCTGTCCTCCAACCTCTACTCTCGTGCCCCTGACACAAGACATGTCAGAGATAGGAGACCTGGCTGTCAGAAAAGGCCACATTCATTCACTCAAGTAGGGGTTTCTGTGTTGTTATGAGGGGGGTCTGGGGGGGAACATGAGGGGAGGTAGTAGAGAGATGATGGTGAACATTCCTCCCTGTTGTCATAATTTTATTGAAGAAACAAAAGTCCTGGAGGAAGTAGCAGGGTACGAGTAGAAAAAAAATGACTAAATTTGGAGGCAGACACATCTAGATTCAAGCCCCAGCCATGAATGAGTGACCTTAGGCAAACTGCCTCAGTTTTTCCTGTCTATAAAATGGGCCAATTCTCCCTTCTTCACAGGGTTGCTGTGGGACACTTTGTCCATGGCCTGCCTCATAGACAATGTTTAATAAACCCAGTGGCCTGGCCTCACAGGGCACATCCTATTTGGCAGGCCTACACTGACCTCCCATCATCACCACAATGGCCTCTTGAGGAAGATGTATTTATGGTCACTCCATTTACAGGTTAGTAAACTGAAGTTTAAAACAACTTGCCCAGGAGACCATAAGTTAGTGCCAGGACCTGGGATTTGATCCCCTGGGGTCCTGGCCTGAGGCCACCATGGGCTTCCTGCTTTTTCTCTGGAGAGTCTGACTTCAGATGGCTGCTGAGCCTAGGGAACTTCTGGGTGACTTGGGGCTTGGGGCATCCCCACCTTTGCTGGCACCTGGAAGATAACCCAGGCTGGCTAGGCTCCCCACCAGCCAGCCATGGCCCAAGGGAGAGGCTCAGGAGGCCCTTCCCTTATAAGGACAACAACTCAGCTATGATGAAACTTTTCTGCCTCCCAGCTGGGTGGGCGGAGGAAGGGAAATGACAGGCTCCAACAGCTACAGCTGAGCTTGGGCCTCTGCAGGAACTCGCCCACAGCCTCCCCTCTCCCCTTCCTGTGTTGCACTGTCAGGGGCTTTCCAGAGGGTCCCACTGGCTGGAGTGGAGAGGAGGAGCCAGGGCCTGGGAGGCCATAGCCCCTGGCCCAGGGAAGCAAAGATATGCAAACTGAGGCCAAGGGAGGGGTCAGGACCCTTGAAGGCCCTATAGGAAGCACACAGTCTCCAGACTGGTCAGGGCCATCTTAGGGCCTGGGAAAGGGGACTGGTCGGCCTGCAGCACAGCAAAATCCTATTCCCCTTCTCCCATAGCTGTGTTCTCGGGGTACTGTCCTCCTCAACAAAAATCACTAGCCATGCTAGCTAAGCATGGAATCACAGGGTATCAGGACAGACAAGGATCTTGAGACCATCCAGTCCCTCCTACTCTTTTTTGTTTTTTTTTTTTAAGAATTTATTTATTTGACAGAGGCGCAATGAGAGAGGGAACACAAGCAGGGGGAGTGGGAGAGGGAGAGGCAGACTTCCTGCTGAGCAGGGAGCCGATGTGGGGCTCCATCTCAGGACCCTGGGACCATGACCTGAGCCAAAGGCAGAGGCTTACAGGACTGAGCTGCCCAGGTGCCCCTCCTCCCACTGGTTTTAGAGGAGGAAGTAACAGCTCAATGGGAGGACTTGAACTTGCCCATCGGTTGTGTTAAAATGTGTGTGTGTGTGTGTACATATATATGTACATGTGTGTATATCACATATTTAAATTGGGAGGCGGGGCTTTCCCTTGGTTTCCTATTAAAAGCTTCTTTTTTTTTTTTTTAAAGATTTTATTTATTTATTTGTCAGAGAGAGTGAGCACAGGCAGACAGAGAGACAGGCAGAGGCAGAGGGAGAAGCAGGCTCCCTGCCGAGCAAGGAGCCCGATGCGGGACTCGATCCCAGGACGCCGGGACCACGACCCGAGCCGAAGGCAGCCGCTCAACCAACTGAGCCACCCAGGCGTCCCAAAAGCTTCTTTTTTAAGAAATCTCAACGTTAGCTGAATAAAAGGACAAAGGACTTGTTCTACACCCAGATCTGGTTAGCTGTGGGGACTGGTGCTTTCCTGGAGACCCCAGCTGGGGCTGGCAGCTGGGTGAAGCCCCAGGCCAACAGAGAACAAGTATGGCAGCCTCGAAATCGTCTCTGACACTGCTGAGCACTATTAGTGTGACCTGAAGCAGCTGCTCAGCCTCTCTGATCTGTCTTGTCTCTCCCAGCAGGGTGATTTTGAGGATAAAACTAGACAAGTTATATAAAGCTCAGGGCCTGGCACATAGTAGGGTCTTAGTAAATGGGTAACAGTATTGTATGTTGGGCACCTACTTTATATTGGGAGCTGTGTATTCCAAGAAAATGGGATCCTTCCCCAGGTTGCTTGCTCACTGCCAGTTAGGGGAGGCAGACAGACAGACAGACACCTCCCTCCCCACGGTGAGCACAGTGAGATAAGCTGTTAGATGGGCACATTCTGCAGCAGCATAGAACAGAGCTCAACAGGTTTCTCTTGCTGAGGGAATCAGACAAGGCCTCATGGAGGAGGTGACTTTTGTCTGCACCTTGAAGGAAGAGTAATACTAAACAGAGGAACTGGGGAGGGCATTTGAGACACATGGAACAGCAGGCTACTGGAGCTAAAGAAAATTCTTTGTGTAGCATCCTGTAGGAGGAGGTGCTGAGGGAGGGGTGGAAGCCCGGGAGATGGGGGTGGGCAGAAGGCAGAAGGTTGTGATGTTCACCTGGAAAGCTTGGACTTTGTCCTAGAGACCAAGGGAAGTCAAGGGTGGGTTTTGAAGAGGGCAGACACAGGCTGTGGGGTGGAGACTGGAGGCAGGAAGACCAATTAGGAGGCAGCAATGGACAAGGGGTGAGGGCTTGAGCCGGGACAGCAACACAGGAGGCAGAGTAGAGGAGTAGAATCCTTCTAGGAGGTAGAATGGGGGGTTTAGGGTCTCATGGATGTGGGAGGACTGGAGTGGGAGGGAGGGAAATCAGTGACTTACAGGTGCCCATTCCTGAGACGGGGAGCATAGTGGGGAGAAGAAGGTTGGGGAGAGGATGGCAATTGTGTGAGGGGTCCAATGAACTACCAGAACTGAGTTGGAGCAAATCTGAAGATCATGGGCATCTAGACAGTGGGTGATTGAAGCCGCAACTATGGCAGAGTTATATCTTAGATGTTGTAGGATTAGAGTGTGACCTACTAGAGGCCATGGTGTCAGGAGAGTTCATCAGAGGCAAAAATCAGCCCTGGGGGAGTTTGGGCCAAGATAACAGGGACACTAGTTTTCTCTCATGTGAGTCAAGTCCAGCAGTAGAGTCTATCCCTAGTACAGCAGCTCTAAGGTCACTAGGTCACTTAGGACCTCTTACTGTTCTGCCATCTTATCACTTGACTCCTGCTTCATGACCTGCCAGCAACTTGGCTCCTGTCACATTACTTGGATTCTAACTGCTGGGAAAGGAGACAGGGTCATAAGGACACATACCTTCCCTTCAAAGATACTTTCTGGAAGTTGCACTTCTGCCCACCTCTCATTGGCCAGATTTTAGCCAAATGGTCACACCTAGCTGCAAGGATGATCCTCCAGTTTCTTGGTCTTTCTTGCTGGTGACCACGTGCCAACTGGAAATCAGGAGTCTTATTACCAAAGAAAAAGGAAAGAATGGATCTCTAGAGCAGCATTCCTCAGTGGGGGGCCATGCTGCCCTCCAGGGGACATGTGGCAACATCTGGAGGTGTTTTTGTCCCAGCTGGGAGTGTGGAGGCCAGAGATGCTGCTAAACGTCCCACAGTGCATAGGACAACCTCCACGACATTTGGCCCAAGATGTCAGTGGTGCTGAGCTTGAGAAGCCCTGACCTACATGGACAATTTCTAGTCTCACTGCTGTAACCAGGACAGCATGAAGAGGGAGGGGACAAGTCGCTTGTGGCCACGCAAGACACCTGTCCCTGGCAGGCCACAATATCAGAGGAGTTCAGCAGCTCAGACGTAGGTCTCTGGGGGGTTGTTATATTTTCCCCAGCTTGAAGGGGCTCCTGCCCTCACATAAAAGCAAAGAAGCTTGGGGGTTTTTTTTTGTTTTGTTTTTTTTGTGTGTGTGTGCCTCTTTGTTTCATTCATTTCTTTATATTGGGCTCAGAAGTGCAGAGTCCCAGACTGGACTCTGAGGGAAGGGGCTCATTTAACACATGCGCATTTCTTTGCCCACCAGCCACCAACTTGGCTGCTAGTGGGGGGAAAAGCTCCATAGTCTGGGCCACCATGGCCAGACTCTAGTTCAGTCCCTTACAGTGTGACACAATTAGGACCCTTCCCCAGCCTCTTGGCCACAAGCCAGGGCTGGGTGGTCAAGAAGAGGTCCCTGGCCCTGAATCCACAGAGATGCCAGGGCAGCTTTTCTGGCTTTGCGCATAGCACTGGGCTGGGCCTTTCTGTTCTTCTTCCCTCCCAGGCAGATTTCCAACCAAGTCAGCGTTTCTGGGCTCCTCCCACCTCCATTTCCTTCCCAGCCTGTGGCCTTGGGCCTGAAGGGAAGCAGACCTGCCCCAGCTGGGGCCAATGCCAGGCCATGCTGAGGCTGAGGCCTGTGGGTCCCCAAAGTCCCCGGGATGTGGTATGGCTGAGATAGTGCCTATCAGTGGGATGGGAGGGGTGTTGGTATGTGAACAGCTCTGTCTCTGGGGAGGGCTATGGGAAAGAATAGCCCCCAAACCAGTCTGAACTGTTTGGGGTCCTTACTGAAGGTGAGCAAAGGTCTCCCCAGGCCAAACAGCCCCCTAGTCTTGTCTGGCTACAAAAGGCTCCCTGAAAGGAATTGGTCTGAGAATGGCGCGCTCGACCTGGGCTAGGATCAGTCCCTACAGTGGGTCTGGGAGGCAGAGTCTCCACGAGCTCAGGAAGTGTTAAACTCCCACCTTCTAACCTGTTTTCTAGAGGCCCAGAGGGACTCTAGAGGTTTCCGGCATTTTCAAATATCTGAGTTCTTCAGCAGGACTCATTTTGGATTTGACTGGTGGCACAGATCTTCTGCCTTGTGACCTCTGACAAGTTGCCTGACTTCTCAGCTCCTCAGTTTCCTCATCTGTTCAATGAGGAGAATAACACCCAGCTGAGGGTTGTGAAGATTCATCTGGAGAGTGCCTGGCCCACAGGGGGCAGGAAATGCCAGCTGCTCCTCTCATCATCGTATCATCACACAGTCTCTCAGGAAAGCCTCGCTTCTCCTCATCAGAAGGTCCTTCCCTGAGCCGCCACTCTAATTCTTAGCACTCAGAGTCTGCCGTGGGAGTGACCTCAGGAACCTGCATTTTACAGATGAAGGGACCAGGGAAGAGACTTGCCCAAGGTCACATACGAACAACATTCTTCTCCTGCTCTTCCAGGGCTCTCCTGCTGCTCAGGAAACGGGCCCAGTCTCTTCTTGTGCACCCTTGTTGGCAAGAGCCCCAGCCACCAAAAGGCTGTTTTCCTTCTGTCCAGTTCAGTGTTGGTGGCTACAATCAGGAAATGGGGTGATGGGATGTCCTTTCCGACATCCTCCTGCGGGGCAACCTCACAGGGCTGGGCTTCCTGAGGCATAGCTGTGGCAGCAGCTGCAGGAGCTGGCATCACCTCTAGCAATCAGTTTTTAAAAGTCAAGCACTGAGAACGGGGTGAGAAGGGAGGAGAGCTGGGGCAGATGTAAGGAGACGAACCTTTTTTTCCCGGCAGACAATGAATAGAGTTACTCTAGGGTAGATACATCAAGAAACAGAGACATTAAACATACTCTCTGCAGTCAGGGAGAGAATTCACAAAAAGTAAAAATCACTGACTACTACAGTGGTGCCTCTGGGCAGCGGTTCTGAACGTGGGAGAATTTAACTTTCCGTTTGATACTTTTCAGTACTATTTGAATTGTTATCGTATTATTATTTGCCATATGTGTATGTTATGCCTATTAATAAAATAGTTCATGCTGAGCTCAGAAGCAGGCAGGGGCTACTTGGGCAAAGAGGCAGTGTGGCTCTTTTTTGTCTCTAGACTCCTTGGGTGTGAGTCCCTTGGGAAGCCCTTGGCCAGGCTGAAAGGGAATTCTATGTCAGTCAGACTTCAGCTGGGTCCTCCCTCCCCGTCCCCTCAAAATCAATTAGGATTGCTCTAGGACTGTTCAACCTAGAAAATTCAGTTATCCATACGGAAAAGGAAAACTCCTACTTCACACCACATACTCCAGATTGGAGTAATGGATCAAGAACTTCAAAGCCAAACATGAAAACCTTTAGAAAAAAATATGGTATCTTTCTGATATCTCACTTTGTTACAGTGAAGAACTTCTCATCAAAAGACACCTTGAGTAAAGTGAAAAGAGAAACTGGGAGAAGAGAAATTATTTCATATAACCAAAGGATTAGTATTAAGAATATATAGGAAGGGGCACCTGGGTGGCTCAGTCAGTTAAGCCTCTGGCTCTTGATTTCGGCTCAAGTCATGATCTCAAGGTTGTGGGATCGAGCCCTGTGTCAGAGATTCTTTCTCTCTCTCCCTCTCCCCCTCCTTCTGCTCACACACACTCTTTCTCAAAATAAATAAATAAATGTTCTTAAAAAAACAATATATAGGAAAAAATAGAGAACGCCTACAAATCAGTTAAACAAAAAGATAAACAATACAAGAGAAAAATGAGCAGAGGATATGAATAGGCATTTGACCAAAGGGAAAATGTGTATGGCTAATAAGCATATGAAGGCATACCCAACTGCATTAGCATTCAGAGAAATGCAAACAAGCACCATAATGAATACCATTTTACATCCATTTGGCTGGCAAAAATTTCAAAGTTTGACAATACAGAGGTAGAAGGGGATACGGACCCTTCTAACCTCCAGAGAATCAGATGTCTTTAAAAATAGCAAAGAGCCCATACAGACATGAATGAATTAAAGTATCTTTACCTTAAACTTGGCTTTGGACATTTCAATTTTCTTGTTAAGGAATACTTTTGTATTATCCTGAGTGTCATTCGATAAGCTGTATACACTAGAACTCATAAGTAAGAAAGAAAACCATACTTTCCCTTCCCTTCTGAAATATCATGGGACCATGTTTAAATAATTATTCAATATTCAACCTAGAAAATTCAGTTATCATCTTATATTATGTATTATAACATCTCTTAGGCAGTTATTGCGCATGTAAATGGCACGACCCCCTTAGAAAACAAATTTGACGTTTCTTATCAAGCTGAATATACATCTATTATGTATTATTATGAATAATACATAATAATTATGAATAATTATGAATTATTCTTCCCGTTTTACAGAAGAGGAAACCCAGGCACAGAACGGTTAAGTGCTCTGCCCAAGGGTATAGCTAGTCAGCAGCAGAGCTGGGGTTTGAATCAGACTGGCCCCAAAGCAGGAGAAAGCGCACTGATGGAGCGGTCCCAGACATGGGGCAACTGCTGGCTGGGCATGAGGTTTTCTATGACCCCAGAGGGGAACACTAAATGAAATCTCTGAAAACAACACTAATATAGACATGCGATCCTGGCCTTCCAGGGAGCAAGGGGCCTTCCTGGGCATCTGGCCCGGGTGCAGTGTGAGTTCTGAAATAATCACAGGTGCACTGCCCTCCCAGCCTCCATGCAGCCTGTGTGCACAGTGAATGCAAGTGTAAGATGAAAAAGTGCTGCTCGATCTCTCATAGGAACCCGCGCAACAGGGAGATAGACACAGGGGAGGCCCAGACAAGTGCTGTGCTAGGTGGGCCGCATTGAGGCTGCAGACACTGGGAGGCTGGGCGGGTGGGCACCTTTCCCTGCAACCCAGCTGTCTTGTGAACCCATGAATGCTCAGCTAATTCTGCTGACTTGGGGATTATCACGGGCCTTGTACAGACAGGAAATGTAGGCCCAGAGATGACCACAGGCACAGTTTGGGTGTGGTTTAGCAGGGTCTGGGATCCAGGCCTTCTGGGGCTAAACCCCTGCAAGATTCCCTAGCAGGTCACACTCCAGGCCCCCACGCCAACAAACGGTTTGAAAATGCCTTCCTGGGGCTCCTGCGTGGTTCAGTGGGTTAAGCCTCTGCCTTCCGCTCAGGTCGTGATCTCAGAGTCCTGGGATCGAGCCCTGAGTCAGGCTCTCTGCTCAGCAAGGAGCCTGCGTGCCCCTCTCTCTCTGCCTGCCTCTCTGCCTACTTGTGATCTCCCTCTCAAATAAATAAAATCTTAAAAAAAGAAAAGAAAAAAAAAATGCCTTCCTGTGAGCCACATGGGCCTGCACCTCCGGGCTTTCCCTGCTTTCCTCCTCAGAAACAGATGTTTTATCCTTCCTTCACCTCTCCCCTTAACAATGGTTGAGACAAACTGGGTGAATCACATCTAAAGCAGTAGCAAGTCTGTATCAACCCAACACCTACTCAGTCCATTTCCTTTCTTGGGTTGGGGGGCGGGGATCATTCTGTGGGAGTTTGCGAACTCCTACCCATATTCCAGACCAGACTCTGCCTACGAAGGCCTGTGCTGAGATATGATTTCTGCACAAGGTAGGAACGTGTAGCAGGGCCCTCTGGTTAGATGGCTCTCTCCACCAAACACTCCCACTAAAGCCATTCCATTGTGCTGTTCCAGAAAGACTTTGCGGATAGAACTTGTCAGCCATGGGTCCTGTATTATAGCTATGAAAGTGCTTTACAGTTTATCAAGTGATTTCACATCTAAAAATGTTCTCGATTCTCGTAACAGCTATGAATTTAAACACGGACAACCACTTAAACTTGTCCATGCAGTAGATGAGGACATTGAATAAGGCTCAGAGAGGCAGGGGACTTTGTAGCTAATCAGCACCAACACTTGAATACGGATTTTTTTTTTTTAATGCAGATCTTTAATTCCAAATTCTATGTACCTCACCTAACTGGGGGCTGTCCTGGACAGCAGAGGCTGAAGGGACACAAAACAACTGTTTTGTTTTGTTTTTTATTTTATTTTGTTTTGTTTTGTTGTTTGAACAGGTGGGTTTTGATTAGAAAGCAGAAAGGAAAGGATGAGGGGGACGTGTTCTGGAGCAGGGGAAGATGGTGGCAGACCTGGGCCACACAGATGGGCACAAGTCTGCCAGGGCGCTGACAATTTGGGCAGGGGGAAGGGTGGCCTGGCAGTGGGCAGAGGCTGTACAGGAGGTGTGGGGGGATGAGCTCTGGGGAGTCAGAGCCTGAGCTCTGGCTGGGCCACTTCCTGAGGCCCAAGGAGCTGGAGTGGACCTCTCCTCTAGCTTCTGTTTGTTCCCCAGGCTCTGCAGGCCTCCCAACTCACCGCCCATGTCTGTGGCCTGATTTCCAGCCAAGTGTCTTGTGAGCCTGTCAGTGCTGACCTAGTCACGCTGGCTCGTGACTGTGCTCCTCCTGCACACGAATGAGTCAAGAGGGGAAACAGGCGCCTGAGAGCTTCCGGGGGATTCCCATGATGCAGACGGCTCTGGGCCCTGGGTGCAGAAGGCCTGAGGGGCCTCAGAGTGCCTGGGAGGCCAGAGCTTCCCCAGGGTTGAGGGTTGAAGGCCGGTCAAAATAACCCCAGACCTAATTTGGTTCCTCTCCTGCTGAGTGGCATTAACAAGAGCAGGGGCACAAAAGTCATGCGGGTGGAGGACGGCCTGGCTCAGGGCTGAGCCCTCTGCAGGCATCTGGGGCACAGTGTCTCTACTTAGCCTAGGGAGCTTTGCCTTCTAGGCGAGCAAACAAAGGCTGCACTTTCCCCTGAAGAATGCCGAGTAGAGTAACCACAACCCCAGAAGACCCTCCTTTACTGAGACCTACTACCTGCGAGGCACTTTATTTGCAAATTTAATCAGGTTTTAAAAACTACATTAGATGCAATTACATATACATGCTATAAAATACAAGACAGAACTAGACCAGGAGTTCTTAATCTGAGGTCTGTGGGATTCTGCAAAGATCTAAGAAGAGAATTCAAGGAATCTAAAAATTTAGAAGAGAAAAGAATGCATCTTTATTTTCACTGACCTCTACCTGAATTTTTTCTCTTCATTGATGTGGCAACAAACCACAGCCATGTAGGCAGGACCTGTGATGGTGTCACTGATAGAGTTACAGATATTTTCAAATCACCATTACAGCTTTTTCAGATATTTCAAAATATGGTTTACGTTCATCACTATTTCAAAATTACAGTAGTTATTAGACCTATTGCTAGATCTTGATTTCATGCCTCAAATAGGAAGCACCATTACCACATCAAAAAAAAAAAATTGGGGGGGGTGCCTGGGTGGCTCAGTCGTTAGGTGTCTGCCTTTGGCTTGGATCCTGATCATCCCAGGGTGCCGGGATCAAGCCCCATGTTAGGTTCCAAGCCTGATCTCCCTCTTCCACTCCCCCTGCTTGCGTTCCCTCTCTTGCGCTCTCTGTCAAACAAATACATAAAATCTTTATTTAAAAAAAAATTATTTTTGTTAAACATATTTTAATTTAGTTGGTTTCCTTTATAAGCCTATGTTATTTTATTGTGTACATTTAACATTATTCTGAAATGGGGTCTATAGGCTTCACCAGATAACAAAGCAGGCTATGGCATATACACAAAGGTGAAGAGCCCCTGACCTAGAGGAGACACCCCCATTTAAAAAGTAGATCCTGGGGCGCCTGGGTGGCTCAGTTGGTTAAGTGTCTGCCTTCGGCTGGGGTCATGATCCTGGTGTCCTGGGACTGAGTCCCTCATCTAGCTCCCTGCTCAGCACAGAGTCTGCTTTTCCCTCTCCCTCCTCCCCACACCCCTGCTTATGCTCTCTCTCACTCTCTCTCAAATAAGTTAAATAAATAAAATATTTTTAAAAATTTTAAAAAGTGGATCCTGATTTTTTAAAGACTATTTTCCAGTTACATTGGAAACCTGAATGCCAGTCTGGTTACTTGACTTAAGTGAAATTCAACTCCCCACCATCACTGGACAGTGAGCAATCCACAGTTCTGCAGCTGAATGCTTCTAACAGTCCATTAGCAGAAACGCCTTCTCCCGCAGACACTCACACTGTTCAACTCAACTGAAACAGCCCTGAATCTTCGTTCTTCCTCTCCATGTACACTCACCATAATTAGACAATGTCCTGAGAGGAATGGTTAAGGAACTGGAGGTCTTTTGGCTAGAGGATAGGCCGCCGGCAGGAGAGTTGTAGGGGAGAGGACGCACAGCAGCTCTTGCTTTCACAAAGGGTGGCCCTTACATTCCAACAGGCAGCTCTGGAAGTCTAGCAAGGGCATGAGGTTTGCAATCAGGATGGCCCAAATGCCCAGATAGTTTGCCCTCTCCTTACAACCCACGCATTCCCTTCATCACCCTCCCTCTCTGGGCACTGGTTCCTCTTGCTGGCTCCTCTCCCTCCTACCACAATGTGCTCTGGGAGACAGGTCCTGAGAGAGATGTGTGTGGATAGAATGGCAGACCCAACAGAGGGGAGGGTCACAATATTGTTCAGGGGATTGTAGCCTATGGTCACCCTTCCCTGGGTCTTGGTTTCCTCAGCTATAAAATGGGCATCATATCTGACTTGCAGGCATGAACTACATGAGGTGGTAAGTGAGAAATCATTTATGGTGCTAAGGTAGAGGACAGTGGTAAAGAAAGCTTCAAGGGTGGCTTTTCCCAGGGGGCGGGCTTTGGATTTCAATTGGAGATCAAGTCTAAGTTGAAGACCTGACTTCTTTTCCAGTGGTGAGCTCTCCCTTCATGGGGATGGGGGAAAGAGCACCCATTCAGAATCAGATTGAATCCTGGCTCTTCCTTGCCCTCTGTCTGGCGATGGGCAAGACAGCTCCCTTCCCTGAGACTCAGCTTATATAATAACAGGATCTACTCTCATCGTTCTTGTGAAGACTCAATAAAATCCTGTGTGAAGAACACTTGGCCCAGGGCTTTGCGGGGAAAACACCCTAGAAATGTTTACTGACAAATATGATCACTCAGTACCCAATTCTGAGTGAGTGAACAGGCCACGACCAATAAAGGCAGGCTGGGCAGATCCAAGAGCGGGAAAGGCAAGGGGCTGAAGGAAAATGGAACTCCTCCCCAACCCCCCCAATAGGGCTTCCTCCTGACTGGGAAGATGCTGTCCTGCTGCCCCGGGGGTTCTTCTGTGTTAGCTTTGGAGTGAGTTTACTCGACCTCCTTGATGACATGCCCCTGTGGGACTGACCCCAGACTGCAGTGTCAGCCAGGCAGGCCCTCTCTGGGTTCGGCATCCTCCCTCAGTCCCCTGGGTCCCAGAGGCCGGCCAGCTGCCCGGACTGATGTTCAGCCGTATGGAACTGGCTCCCTTGGCCAGGCCCAGGAGGGAACACCCAGGGATGGAGTTGCCCCTTAGGGAGGCCCAGAGTTTCCCTCTTGCCTGGACGGCTCCTCAGACAGTGAGCAAGGCTGAAACTGATATAGACAGAGGAGAGTAGGAACCGGGACCCAAAATGAGGACCTAAAACTGGGGGAGGAAGGGGCACCCACACATTGAAGGCCATGGAGACTTCAGCCTCTCCTCCGCGCTGACTCCAGGTGCCCAGTGACTCCATTTCATACTTCTTCCTGCCTGCCTCCTTCCCCAGAAGCTTGGACCATCCCCTCCCCCACCCACATCTCCCTAGGACTGGCCCCTGCACACAAACCTGAGCCCAGGCCTGCAGGGCCCCGAGGACTGGACAGGGGCACCACACTCAGCGGTCCCTCGGGTATTTGCCACCAGGGTGGTCAGGCAGAAACCCGTATTCACTGCCTCTGGCCAGGGGCTTTCGAGCACCGTTTCTAAAGCTCCATCCATTCACACATCATTTTCCAGATTTTTGTTAACTGAACTTCCATTTTCCATTTAATATTTTGCTTTAAATCTTTAATTCCTTTCAAAATTTAGTGCAGAGAAAGAACAAAGCTGCAGACATCACATTCCCTGATTTTAAACTCTATTACAAAGCTATAATAATTAAAATAGTACGGTATTGGGATGAAAACAGACACATAGATCAATGGAACAGAATAGAGAGCCCAGAAATAAACCTACACATATATGGCAAAGCTGTCAAGGATATTCGATGGGGAAAGGACAGTCTCTTCAGTAAATGGTGTTAGGAAAACTGGACAACAGAAACAAAAGAATGAAACTAGACCACTATCTTAACATATATACAAAAATTAACTCAAAATAGATTAGAGATGTGAATGCAAGACCTGGAACCATAAAATTCTTATAAGAAAACATAGGCCATAAGGCCTCTGACACAGGTCTTAGTGTAGGTTTTTGAATCTGACAGCAAAAGGAAAAAAAGGAAAAAATAAAGAAGTGGGACTATATCAAACTAAAAAGCTTCTGTACAGCAAAGGAAACCATCAACAAAATAAAAAGGCAATGTACCAATAGGAGGAAATATTTGCCCCAATCATTTATCTGATAAGGCATTAATGTCTAAAATACATGGAAAAAAAGGGGGGGGCACCTGGGTGGCTCAATTGGTTAAACATCTACCTTTGGCTCAGGTCATGATCCCAGAGTCCTGGGATGGAGCATCGAGCTTTGGGCTCCCTGCTCAGCTGGGAGTCTGCTTCTCCCTCTTCCCCACCCCTGCTCATACTCTCTCTTATTCTATCAAATAAAAAAAATAAAAAATAAAATAAAGAACTTGTACAAAGTAGCAAAACCCCCAAACAATTTGATGGAAAAATGGGCAGAAAATCTGAATATATATTTTTCCAAAGAAGACATTCAGATGGCCAACAGGTTCAAGGAGAAGAAGCACACCATCACTAACCATCAGAGAAATGCAAATCAGAACCAGGAGGAAATACCACCTCACACTTGTTAGAATGGCTAGTGTCAAAAAGGCAAGAAATAAGTGTTGATGAGGATGTGGAGAAAAGGGAACCTTTGTGTACTATTGGTGGGCATGTAAATTGGTGCAGCCACTATGGAAAATAGTAGCGCGGTTCCTCAAAAAATTGAATACAGGGGCGCCTGGGTGGCTCAGTGGTTAAGCGTCTGCCTTCGGCTCGGGTTATGATCCCAGGGTCCTGGGATGGAGCCCCACATCAGGCTCCCTGCTCAGCGAGGGTCTGCTTCTCCCTCAGCCACTCCCCCCTCCTTGTGTTCCCTCTCTTGCTCTCTCTCTCTCAAATAAATAAAATCTTTTTAAAAAATTGAAAACAGAATTATCATATGATCCAGCAGTTTTACTTCTGGGTATTAATCTGAAGAAAATGAAAACACTAACTTGAAAAGATATCTGCACTCCCATCTTCACTGCTGCATTATTTACAATAGCCAAGATGGAAACAATGTAAATGTCCATTGATGGATGAATGGATAAAGAAATTGTAGTATATGTATATGGTAGAATATTATTCAGCCACAAAAAGGACTGAAATCACCAAAGATCTATTCATCTTGCTGCCACCTAAGACACACTTCTCTCTGTAAGTCTTCTTAATAAACCACTGCTTGCCAAGCGGCAAAAAGAAAAAGGAATGAAATCTTGCCATTTGCAACAACACAGATGGACCTCAAGGGCATTATACTAAGTAAGTCAGACAGAGAGAGCTGAAACCATATGACCTCTCTTACATGTGAAATCTAAAACACAAAAACAAAACAAAACAAAAAACCCCAAGCGCATAGAAACAGAGAAGAGATTAGTGATTGCTAGAAGTTGGGGGGAAGGGGGGAGAAATGGGTAAAGGGCATCGAAAGATAAGCAAAAATAATTTTTTCTGCCTATTTCCAAGCAATAGTATCTATGAAATCTTGAGTTCGATGAGCTGATGTTAATCAACTGTTTATGGTATCAGTAAGGATTCATTCAGGTCAACGGTACTCTATCAGTAGTTAATTAAGTTTGGGGGGCAATTGAAAGTTACACTTAAGATTTTCAACTGTGCTAGGGTTCTGCACTCCTGCATTGTTCAGTGATCAGCTGTGCTTTCTAACTATATGACCTTGGGAAAGTCACTTAACTTCTCTGAGCTTCAGTTTCCTGATCTATAAAATAAGGATCCTCTCCCCTACAGCTGTCGTGGGCATAGGTGGGAGCACTGAACATGGGGCCTGGCCAAGTTAACTTTCTTCCTCCTCTGCAGTCTTGCCTGCCTTCCCTGCAAAGATAACTTGAGCAGGAAACCTGGCCTCCTCGGCCATCACCTTCACCATAAGGAGCTGCTGCATTCAAGGGTAGCCTATTCCGAAGGCATGTCTGGGAGGAGCTGTTACTTTGGCACCTGTCCAGGTCTACCAGTTCTAGGTTGAGAAGTGCCTCCTGGCCTCTACTCCAGGTCCCTAGGCTGCAGTGTAAGCTCCTGTTCTTGTGCTCTGAGAATGAATTAGGGAGCCTCCTCCATGGAGGGGCAGCCTGATGGTATGGAAAGGCCTGTGGGAAGTTGGGTTCAACCCTGGCACTGCCACCATCTCACTTGTGTGCCTTGAGCAAGTCACTGACCCTCTCTGTTTATGGTTTTCTCATCTGTAATACGAGGAGACCAGCCTTGACTGTGAAACCAGACTCTTCCCCATGTATTCTCACCCACTGTAGATGGCGGGGGGTGGGGGGGGTGGGGGGGTGGGTAGAAAGGGCAGGGACTCCTGCCTTTTCAGATTGAGGAACTAATTTGTTTCTCTTCTGGTTGAGGATGTGGGAACTGGGAGGGAGGAGGGTAGGGTAGGGATGGGGGCGGAGAGGAAGTTACTGACAAGGGTGGGAGACTGGCTGCTGATAAGCCCTTCCCACTGGAAACTTCCTTCCTGTCCCCTCCCTGATACAACCTCAAGGAAGAGGCTAGGTGTTTCCAAGGATGGCCTGGAAGGGTGAGATCAACAGCGTGAGGCATATGCTCAGCGGGACATCTGGGTTGTGGGTGCTGTCTCCCTCTGAAGAGTGTACTCTGGGTGCTAATGTGGATCTCCAAAAACGAGGGAGTAGCAGAGTTCATAGATCACCTAGTCTAACCCCCCCACCCTTTTACAGAAAGGGAAACGGGGGCCCAGAGAAGTACAGTGACTTGTTTAGGGTCATGCCATAACTTGGCCACAGAATGGAACAAGAACCTAGGAGTCCTGCCCTCTACTCCCATCCTCCTGCCTTGCCTTCCCACCTCTCTTCCCCTAAGTCTGTTGACACTTCTGGGGAGATGTGGGGCTTCTATAAAAATGCTCTAATTGGGGGCGCCTGGGTGGGTCAGTGGGTTAAGCCTCTGCCTTTGGCTCAGGTCACGATCTCAGGGTCCTGGGATAGAGCCCCACATCGGGCTCCCTGCTCAGCGGGGAGTCTGCTTCTCCCTCTCCCTCTGCCTACTTGTGATCTCTCTCTCTGTGTGTCAAATAAAGTCTTTTTTAAAAATGCTCTAATTGATTCTTAACAGGAAGTGTGGGCTTTTTTGCTCTGAATTGACAACCACAGCAGCTATACACATACACACAGACAAGCCCATGTGTCCCCACAGACACACACTCATACAACCCCAAGTTTGTACACAGTTGTACTTGTCAGCCGCTAGTCACACAGATGGGGCACAACTATGCACTTCTCCCTGGGTGCCACGAGATGCCCAATTGGAGGCTCCCCCTTTGTCCCCCTCTGACCTGTTTCACACTTCCATAGTGAAAAGTGGATTTGAAAGTGGGGGAGCTAAGACACAGAGAAAAGAGGGTTTTGGTGGGTAGTAAAGGGCCCCATGCCCCAGACAGTCCTGGGCCTGGAGGGGCTGCTCATAGTTCACAGAAGAGACTGATATGGAAACCACTAATTTGTCATGGGGCCCAATGGAGCTGAAGAAATGGGGCATTGAAGACGTGAACTGACTTGCCCACAATGGCCCAGCATGTAAATGGCAAAGCCTAGATTGGAACCTGGGTCTGTCTGACCAAGAGCCCAAGTTCTTGGTCCCACAGGCACAACTTTCTTCACATCAAAGTCCCTGATCTAGGCAGCAGCAACCTGTGTACCTATACATACCACAGAACTTCTCCTTGACAAGATAAAGAAATCAGTACTAGTACTAGGAGTCAAGGTAGGGTTGAGAGAAGCTTCATGGATGAGTTGGCACTTGAAGCTGCCTTAAGAACAAATGAAATTTTATTAGAAGAGTAGAGGGGATGGGGAAGGGCATTCCTAATGGAGGAAACAGCACAAGCAAAAAACAGTGCAAGAAAGTGGAAGGGGCAGGGCAGGGCACAGTGGCAATGGAGTGGGATGACTGGACAAAGAGGTGTGGGGTCAGGGCTCTGGGACGGGGCTGGAGGATTGATGTGCATAGTCAGGGTTTAAGGTGCTTGAGTGCTAGGCATTGCATTTGTGGGTGAGGATATCCTCGCAGGTGCTTAAGGAAAGGAGTGACTTTATTAGTCGTGTGTCCCAGAGGCTCACCCTGACTCCAGGATGAAGGATGGTAGTGCATGGATGCAAGGACACAAAGCTAAAGCAGGGGGACCAAAGGGGAGCTGTTACAGGTGTCCAGGCAGAGGTCAAGGGTCTAAAACCTAGCCTGGGTCAGTGGGTTGGTGAGGACGGTGGGTGGGAGAAAAGAGACAGCCTGAGAACAGACAGGGGCTCTCCAGGGATTCAGGTAGGGATGATTATGCAGCCACAAGGTGGAGGCTTCTGAGACCATCCAGTGCCCACTTCTACCCCAGCCCAGATCACTGGACTCAGGCTGGAAGGCCTTTGAGTAAGTCTCACCCCCGCTCCAGACCCCCTGCCATTTCTAGGTTCTACCCCACCCAGTGGCTCCTGGGGGAAAGCAGCAAGAATCCCCACCACAGGCAAGGCAGGATTTTCTCCTTTCTCCACTATCTCCCATGTTCAATCTCTCCACACAGCTGGATGGACAGCACGACCTGCCACCGCTGGGTACAGACACTGGCTCCCCCAGCAGTGAATGAGGGACTCTGCCCGCATGAATGGCAGTTGGTGTCTCTGGAAACCAGATGGGGCTCCTGTTGTCCTTAACTGCCAGGATGGATCCATACAGTTACTGCCTGAACATGGAGTCTGGGGTGGTTGTGCTAATTGGCCAAGCTTGGTCACATGCCCAGCCTCAAGCTGCACGGGGGGCTGGGACAGGGAGCATCTGGCATGCTTAGTCTCAGTCGTGGAAGCTGGGCTCTTTCTCACGAGTGAAGAATACCCCAACATCGGACGGGATTTCAGATGCTGGGAGACCAACACAAATGACAAACGTCCAATATGCTACCTTATAGGGATGCTAGTAAGAATTAAATTCTATATTACATGGAAAAGTGCTTTGTAAAGCATCTGGTATAAAGAACATGGCCAGTAAATGTTAACTCTCATTGCATTAAACTATAGAACTCCATGGTGGCAGGAAGTAGACTTTTTGCTCCTTGCTATATCACTAGGGTCCAGTGTGGTGCCTGGCACACAGCAGGAGCTTGACAAACATTTGTCGCAAGAATGTCTTGCTCCTCAAATCTGTGTTCTGTCCAACCTTTCTCTCCTCCCCTTTCTCTTTTTGCCTTGCTTGCGACCACAGCATTTTCCAAGGAGGAGACATTTGCTGGGGCAGAAAGAATACTGTAGGAGGAGTCAGGTGCCCACACCTCAGCTCCACAACCAGCTCACTGTGTGATCTTGGGCAAGTCACCTTCCCTCCCTTGGTCTGGGTTTCTGCATCTGCAAAATGGGTACAAAAACCTCAGCTGCTCTGCCCCATATCTCTGGTGTAAAGGACAAATGAGAACATGTGAGGAGCTGATTGCAAAGCAGCAAAAAGCCTTCTGCACCCAAGCAGGGGAGGAAGCAGCTGCTGAAGCCATCCATGAAGCATTAGGACTCCACCCCAGAGGATCTGTTTTTGAAGAGGGGCTGAGGGAGAATGCACTGGGGAAACGGCCTTCCTCTTCCCTGAGTGGAAAGGCCTGGTGTTCATGCAGTATCTGTGAACTGAAGCTATTTTTAGGTAGCATAACTGCGATTATGACAGGGCCTCTTCCTGAAGGGGAAGGGTGGGGAGTAGACCTGAGTCATTGGTGGGGCAGGCAGGCTGCACAGGCCAACCTAAGGCTACCCGTGGAAATCAGACCTATCATTCCCACCCCCCAAATTACTCCTGGCCTCTGCCTTCCTCAGATAGTGGCTCCAAAGAGGGCAGTGGGGCATGCCACCTGCGCCAGGAAGGACTAGGTCAATCATTGGGTTTAGAGTCTGTCAATCATTGTCGGTTTCCAATGAGAGGTGGGCTGTCAGCATCCCTGGGCGGGAACCTGAGAACCCATTGAAAAGAGCTGAAATAAATGGATGGAAAGGATGCCTGACCCACCCTTCCTGCTCCCCGCAGGGTTGGCGGGCTGGAATTAAAGGGCCAGCTAGGGTTTACTGGGCATGGACTGCATGCCCACACTATGAGGGGTTTCATGTGTCCCCTTTTACTGAAGTCCTCCAATACCGTCCCCCTTGGGAATAGGGGATTTGCCTCCATTTCATAGATGAGGGCACTGAGGCTGGGTAGGGACATGACTGACTCAGCCCCACAGCACTCCTGACTGAGTGCCGAGCTGATGGAGCCAACAGGAAGGGTGATTATTTTCTTTACTGGAAAGACAGGGAAAGGCTTCCCAGAGAAGGCGACATTTGAGCTGGTCTCCAAACAATGAATGGGATTTAGTTCTCTTGTGAGGCAGGGAGAGGGGAGAAAGCATGCATGTGACACAGAAGGGACAGAGCATGGGCCAAGGCTTGGGGGTGTGACAATGCATGGCTTGTTTGGGGGTGTCACATAGCTCAAGGTTGCTGGTGAGTAGCAGGAGTGGTAGGGCAGAGGGTGGAGCTGTAGGCCAGCCTATGGGATTTGGACTTTTGGGGGTTCCTGCAGAGCTGTGCAGTCCCTAAGCACACAGCCGGAAGTGCGGTCATGCAAAGGGTGGGGGGTGGGGTAGCCCACAGCAGAGGAAAGACAGGGGGTGGCCTATCGGACCCAAAGGAAACCAGGTAGGTTTCCTGCCCTGGAGCATGAGTTCAGGCAGTGGCTGGGCCTGGTGGTTCTGCTGTCCTCCGCAGGCCTAGCCTCAATTAGGGAGGCCCTCTCCTCAACCCTCTGAGCACCTTCTCTGGGCCAGTGCCACTGCACACAGTATTCCCTTTATTCCTCACAGCACTTGCAAGGTGACTATTATCACACCCATTTCACTGGGGGAGGAAACCGAGGTTTAGAGAAGTTCCGGGACACAGCCTCTGTGGGTGACTTCACGGGGCTCCCACCATCATTCCACAATGGAAGAATACTCCAGGTCAGTCAGGGGAACAACCACCTCCCTCCCCCAGGGTAAAGGAGACCCTGAGGTTGAATTCAGCTGTAACTTATCTGCTTCCCAGGTACAAACTCAAGATGTTAAATCTGCACCCCTTAGAGTTGCACAGTTAGCAGCCCTGGGAATGGAACGATTTCTCTGGTGATTCTCTTCTCTTCTCTAACCCCTCCCCCTCTTTACTGATCCTTTCTCTCAGAGCAGGGGACCAGAGGGCCATGTCTCACCGGGGAAGGAAAGGAAGGAAGGGCAGAGACAGAGGAGGAAGAGAGAGAGTGTGAAGGGCAGCAGAGGGAAAGGGCAGGACTTGTTTCTTGGCTCTCAGAAACTGAAACCAAAAGTCCTGGCACGAGTCCATGTGAAAGGCAGGTCTGTAGCAAAACACTAAGGTTGCAGAGCTGTGCTAAGGGAGCAAAGCCACCATATCTGGGCAGCGGCCTTGATCAGAGATATTCTAGCCAAAACCTTGTGTTGCCTCTACCAGGCCTTGCTCCTCCAACCGGACAAGAAGTATACAAGGCAGGGTGCCTGGGTGGCTCAGTGGGTTAAAGCCTCTGCCTTCAGCTCAGGTCATGATCCCAGGGTCCTGGGATTGAGCCCCGCTTCAGGCTCTCTGCTCAGCAGGGAGCTTGCTTCCTCCTCTCTCTCGGCCTACTTGTGATCTCTGTCAAATAAATAAATAAAATCTTTGGAAAAAAAAAAAAGAAGTATACAAGGCAAGGGTGTTTTCTCTGAGGATTCACACAGCCCTCCAGACCTTACAGTGCCCAGCACGGGGGTGAGGATCATTGCTGAAGCAGGCAGTGGGTGCTGCTCAAGCCAGTGAGTCACTTAATGACCTGGGAGAGGATGACCCTTAGCTTTGGCTGGTGTTAGTGTCTCTGAGGACATACACACACCCATGAAGCTGGGGCAGGTGGCATCTGTGTACCTGGCCCTATTTCCCCAAGTCAAGCTTAGGACATGTGGAGTAACATGGATTTTTGTGACCCACCTGGTTGTGAGAAGTCAATTCAGTGCTACCATATTAGATTCCTTGGGACGTTCGATGCTTTATCCAACAATGGGACAGAATGTCCCAGAATTAAAACTTAGACTGTCTTTAAAAATTCAGATTGGGTGGTCACTATTTCTTGTGACCTGTATGATTCAACAAGCCAGTCGTGTCCCTGAATCTCAGGTGTTACCCCTCCCTGGAGGTTTCCTGAATTTTCTACATAGGGAATTTTCTGAATTTTCTACGTTCCTGAATTTTCTACTTAGCCACAGAGCACTGTGGCTCCCAGCTCCAGACTGGGCAGCCCCTGTGAGCTGAGACTATTTAACTCATCTTTGTATCTCCCATGAAGACAGAGGCCTCCCCTCCCCTGGGGAATCTTAGAGTATAAGCTCCTGGCTTCTCTGTGTGTTTCCTTATGGGCTGACACCTACTCTGTGCTGGCCTCACAGTGGAAGGGAAGAAGGGGACAGCAGCAGGGGTGGGAGCAGATGGATGGCTCAGGGCACAGGGGAAACTGACTCCACCATTTCCCAGCCTATAGTCCTGGAGAAGTTCCATGTCTCTCTGAACCTCTGTTTCTTCACCTGGAGATGGGGATGATTTAAATAGCTCTTTTAGGGGCGCCTGGGTGGCTCAGAGGGTTAAGCCTCTGCCTTCAGTTCAGGTCATAGTCTCGGGGTTCTGGGATCAAGCCCCACATCGGGCTCTGGCAAGGGAGCCTGCTTCCCCCTCTCTCTGCCTGCCTCTCTGCCTACTTGTGCGCTCTGTCAAATAAATAAATAAGTAGCTCTTTTACTGAGTATGTACTGTGGGTCAGGCACTGTGTTAAATGTATTGCGTTCAGTAACTTCTTCAGAAAGTACTTATGAGGATCTCCAATGTGGGAGGGACACCAGGAGGTCAGCTGAGGGAATGGAAACTTGGAGTGTTAGGTTACTGCCCAAGGTCAGATGCAGACGAGTGGGAGAGAGTATACCTCAGAACCCACTCTTATAACTGACCATCAGAGCTAGATAGACCCCCGCAGACTTGGGTGGATGGGCCCGAGAAGATCTCAGCATGGAGCCGGCTCAGGGGAAGTCTAGATGGTGGTGCTGTTATCAGTGGAGGCCAGGCCTGGCTGGTCCAGAAGGCACTCAGCTGGTATTCAGTGGCTGGGGCAGAGACAACCTCGCCAAGTGACCCCATAGGATGTTGTGGGAGGAGGCCCTCCAAACCGGAATTCTGAAAGACCATGTCCAGCAAGAGGGGCCAAGGCTGACAAAGTCCCTGAGGAAGGGTTGGGCCACCCTTGGGCAGGCTCTTCACTTGAGGTCTCAGATGGCCCCACAGAGGCCTGGAGCCTGAGAGGAAGCCAGCCAAGAGAATGACAGAAGAAGGAGGTCATGTTGGAGTCTGGCTGACCCACAGGGCCCAGGCTGAAGAGTGTGGATCTGGGGGTACCCCAGAAAGCTGGTCACTAGAGGACCAATAGTCAACTCACTGGGGCTGCCTCTTGGGATTTGGCTTTGCCTCTACTCCCAGTGCCCCAGGGCCAGAATCTACTCCTATCCTAGAGTCAGGGACCAGCAGAGAGATCCCAAATAGAGGGGGCTGAGATCCGCTCAAGAACCCCTCCTGGAAGTGGCCGGCAGACCAGTTGGCACGCCGGAGAAGAGATGGGTCTGCGGCCCCCAGAGGGACAGCACGTGAAGGCCAGGCTGGATGGGGGCAGGCCAGCCACACAAAACCTAGCAGCCCAGACAAGTCCAACAGGCCAGAGACCCAGGAGCACCCTTACCTCCTTGTTCTTGCACCCCCAGATCTAACCTGCTAGCAAATCCTGTGGGCTCATGTCTTCCCTCCTGCCATCTCAGCCACCTGGGATGCTGCAATAGCCCCCTCACTGGCCTCCCTGTTTCCACCCCTGAGCCCCCCCCAGCTGGCTCTCCACACAGCAGCAGAGCAATAGTGTTGAAGAACAGCCTCTTCTCAGTTGGGGCCTCCAGTGGCCTTACCTTCCAAAACGCACCTCTTTGATACCATGTGCTAATCCTCTCCCCTCCCCTCTGCTCCAGCCACTCTGGCTTCTTGCTTTTCTTCAAAATGTTCAGATATACCAGGGCACCTGGGTGGCTCAGACGGTTGAGCGTCTGACTCTTGATTTCGGCTCAAGTCACGATCTTAGGGTCATGAGATGGAGCCCCATGTTGGGGAGTCTGCTTAAAGATTTTCCCTCTGCTCCTCCCCCTGCTCATTCTCTCTCTAATAAATAAATAAATCTCAAAAAAAAAAAAAAAAAGGTTCAGACGTAACTTTCCCTCTCTGGGCCTTTGCACTGTTAATCCCCTCTGGAGAAAGCACACTTCCCTTAGGTATCTACACGGCAAACCACCTTCCTGCCTTCCAGCCCACACAGGTGCCACTGTGTTTCTCAGGGTTCCAGCAGAACACAGCACTCCAGTTAGGATTATTCGAAGACTGTTCACAAAGGTGTGAGTGGGACGTAAGGACATCCCAAGGGAGAGTGCAATGCCCAGGTGCGGGGGGCATGGGGCAGCTTTACTACTCCCAGGCTTGAGGGGGACAGAAGGAAGGGGCTGCTGGAAACAGGAAGGAGAGTACTGTGGGAGAGGGCCCCCAGACACGAGCTGTGACCCTTCAGGGAAGGAGCCAGGGGAAAAAGCACCTCCTCCCTGGCCTTCCTGCACAGGGTCCCCACTGGTGAGCCAAGCTGGAGGGCAAACGGATGTTCCCCAGAAACAATGACTGCCTTCTCCGCTGCTCCCACCCCCAGCCCCCAAGTCCTTTTACCTCGCCCTCTAGTCTTCCGGAGCACTTATCTCCTGACATTTCACATTTTCACCACAGTTATTTTATGTCTATCAGCTCCAGAAGGACAGGAATTTTGCTCCACTGCATCCCAAGGACACAGATGGGCACATAGCAGACATTAAATGATCCCGGAATACACGAGTGCCACTCAGTCTCCCTGGGTGCCTGTGGGCAAGCCTCTGGGCCCCTGCCTGGGTAAGGAGGAGCTGGATGCTGCAGTCTGAGGCCCCGGGGTGGCCACAAGCCAGTGGAGCCCAGCAGGGCTGGGAAGGCAAGCCCGAAGGCCTGTGCCCAGAGCCGCCACCCGTACCTGCGGTTCCCAGAGCAGATCCCTGCCTCTCCCCATGGCTGTGATGTTGAGACCAGTAGGATGGTCCCTGGCCAAAGCCTTACTATTTGGTTTCTTTAACAAGGTGCTGCTCTGTGAAATCTCCTACTTCCTGAACCGGCTCTCTGAGGGAACATGTGGCCCCTCTCCTGGGCCTCCAAGGAATGTTTCCTTTAGGGAGGCTGGAACTCACCCTGCATGGAGGTCTGGGGTTGTACCTTTGGGCTGTCTTCTAGGCATCCCTTGGCCAAGCCTTGGGTTCCCAGGGACAGGCCTGTGCAGGGCCTACCTGACCCCAGGGTGCCCCTTGCTGGGCTCTTGGGCTCCCTTCCCTACAGGTGCCCAGTGTACTGGGGCCTCCCTGAGATGGCACTGCCACCCCTCAATAACCCCCAATGTCCTACAGAATAGAAGACCCAGGGGCGCCTAGGTGGCTCAGTGGGTTAAGGCCTCTGCGCTCGGCTCGGGTCGTGATCTCAGGGTCCTGGGATTGAGCCCCCGCATAGGGCTCTCTGCTCAGCAGGGAGCCTGCTTCCCCCTCTCTCTCTGGCTGCCTCTCTGCCTAGTTGTGATCTCTGTCAAATAAATAAATAAAATCTTGAAAAAAAAAAAAGAATAGAAAACCCAAAACAAAGTGATGACCAGCCCTGCCCTCCAACTGTAAAGTTGTGCATTTTCTCTAAGGGGTTTATCAACTGAAAGCTATTTCAATCCAAATACCAACATGATTAGGGAGGGAGCTTCAGAAAATGATATTAATCTTCCTCTGGAAAAATAAACATTTGAAACTAACACGAAAATTCTGAAAAAGGGAGGAACACACCACACAAAACCCAGAAGT
This sequence comes from Martes martes, assembly GCF_963455335.1. Lineage (NCBI taxonomy): Eukaryota > Metazoa > Chordata > Mammalia > Carnivora > Mustelidae > Martes > Martes martes. Next base: position 45,241,290 of record NC_137894.1, read on the forward strand.
CTTGAAGTAAAACACTGATTATTTGTAAGAGAATGTCAGACAAAGAGTTAATATACTTAATATACACATTTTAGAAGTCAACATGAAAAAGAGGTAACCAAATTTAAAAATGGGCAATTCACAAGGAAGGAAAAATTCCAGATGAGCAGTAAATACATGAAAAGATGCTCACCTTCACTCATAATGAAAGAAACAGATAACAAAGTAGCAATGAAATGCCATTTTCAACAGCCAGATTGGCACCAATGAAAGGTTTTACAACGTATAGTGTTGGTGAGGGTATGGGGAGACAGCCCCAAACATTGCAGGAATGTAAACTGACCAGCATTTTGGAGGGCAATTTGGAAATAGCTACTGTGGTGGAATAAAGGTGAACACAAATTCTTTGACAGTTCTCCCATAGAGAAAGGAGGTCGGCGATCCTTTCCTTTGAATTTGGGCTGGTGTTTACGTTCTCTGGCCAATAAAATCTAGCAAAAGTGACACTGTTATAGTTCTAAGCATATCCCTTAACTTGCCCAGCAGGTTCCACATCCTGCCTCTTACCTGAACTGCAATGACCAACTGTGAGAAGCCCAAAGCATGCAGGGGAGTCCTGGAGGGTACAGCATCACTTGCAGAGAGAGGTCAAGAAGTGGTGAGGCCTTGTCCTGTGAGTGAGGAAGCCGGCTTGGCAGAGAAGCAAAAATAAACCATCCAGCTAAGCCCTTCCTGAATTCCTCACCTGCAAAATTGTGAATAAGATAAAGTGGTGGCTTTAGGCATTGTATTTGGGGGTGGTTTGTCCTACAGCAATAGGTGTCTAGAACAGCTATCCAAATTTATATTTACACTTTGACCCAGCGATTTGACTTCTATGAATCTAACCTACCAAAATGTTTGCACAATGCACAAAAACACCTGACCAAAGAAGTTCATTGCAGCAATGTTTGTGATAGATAGCACAATGCTGGAAACAAGCCATCTGTCCCTCACCAGGGGAAAGGCTAGTATATCTAGTTAATGATATATACCATACCTACTGAAAACCTGAACCAAGAAAAAGTGCTCTCTGTAGTCCTCTGAGCCTAGAGTGACACACAGAATGGTTAAGAGCATGGATTTGACACTGTAAACACTGGTTCTGCCATATGTGATCTGTGTGACTTTGGGAAAACTGTTTAACGACTCTATTCTATAATTTCCTTATCTGTAAATTGAAGAGATAATCATAGCACCTCTTTCAGAGGGCCATGCTGGGAAATAAATGTGTTAAAATGATAAGCCTCGTGTTGCTCTGTGCAATGCGTACTTTGAAGATGCAAAGAGGGGCGCCTGGGTGGCTCAGTGGGTTAAAGCCTCTGCCTTTGGCTCAGGTCATGATCCCAGGGTCCTGGGATCGAGCCCCGCATCGGGCTCTCTGCTCAGCGGGGAGCCTGCTTCCTCCTCTCTCTCTGCCTGCCTCTCTGCCTACTTGTAATCTCTGTCAAATAAATAAATAAATACATCTTTAAAAAAAAAAAAAAAGAAGATGCAAAGAGCCTGAATTTAAATTGGGTTGGAGCAGACTTTTAATATTCTTAAGGGGCTGCAAAGCAAAGGATCTGCCAGATTGCCATCCTGAGATGGACAAGGGATATTTGGCAAAGACTGAAAGGCAGCGGTGGGAGAATGTTTTCAGAGAAATGGACTCACACTATACTTCCTGTTGTTTCTTGCTATCTCTTAGGCATTCTTCCTCCCTCAGCACTTATAGACCCATTTGTTTCTTTTTTTAACAACTGCTCAGTATTGCCTTGTATGGCCGCACCTCAATATATTTTCATCCTCTAGTTTTTCCCAGATTTACTGGAAAAAAAAAAAAAACCTGACCTACATCACTGTATAAGTTTAAGGCTATATGCCTTATACATCACTGTATAAGTTTAAGGCATATAGCCTTAAACTTTGATTTACATATATTGTAAAATGATCACCAACTCCTGCTGGTGGACTCTGGAGTGTTTCTTCTTTCCTACAGCTACAAACAACACTACACCAAACATCCTTACACATTTATCTTTGCCCTAGCACTGCTATGGTTTCTGTAGAAGATGTAGATTCTTCAAAATGGAGTTTTGAATGGAGTTTTGTGGATTCTTAAAAATGGAGAGTAAAGTATATATACACCTAAAAAAAATTCTGATAGCTCTGATCAAATTGTTTCAATATCTGGTCCCATTCCCCATCGCCACTGCATTTGTTTTCACAACTCTGTCTCTTTGTGATTTTTTTTTAGACGAACTTTACTATAATTTTGCAAAGTATTATGTGGCCTTGTTTTTGAATTAATACAGCAATGAATCAAGTCCCATGTCTGCTTTGAAAAATTCAGTCTGGTAGGGATGGGGGTGCAAAGAGGTATCCTGTGGGTGGGGGTAGTAGCTGCAAAATAAAGCAGTCACCCCATCAAGGCTATAGGGCTGGCACAGAAAGCTGGACCATGGGTTCTAGGAGCCCCCAGGAGAGAGCAGCACTGGGGTCTGAGACAATCAGGGAGGCCTCCTTAGAGGAGGTTTCGTGCTCAGTCTTTGCATTGGTTCCAGAGCATTTTTTAGAACACTGATTCACTGAATGCTCACGGTAGCCCTTAGCATTAGGTGGTATTATTATCTCCACCTTCCAGAGGAGGAAACTGAGGCCTGGAGAATGAAAGTCTTGCCCAGCTCCAGCCTTTGAGCTCTTGGCTTCCCTTTTCCTCCCTATTGACTGTGCTTTCCCTATTCCTGCCTCAGGACACTGCCCGTGGCAGGGTAGCTTTCTTACAGAGGCTGGAACACAGACCCCAAGGGTCTCGGTGGCACAGTGGCCCAGGCCACGCCGCGCTGCCTCACCTCCCGGCCCACAACTCCCGGGCATCCCCGCCCTCCTTCAGGTAAACACCTCTGGGACGTCCGTGCTGCAGCGTTCAAACGCACATTACCCTGACCGGAACCCATCGTCCGTCAATCGCCAAACTCTGAACAACTTTACTGTATCCTGGGCGCTCAGGCTGACGGAGGCCTGGGGCTCTTCCGGAGGTCCTTAGTGAAGGGGGAACTCAGGGGAGTGGGAATTAAACTGGCAGCTCACCCGCGGGTCCTGGGTCCTGACACCCCAGCAACTCTGCCGCCTTTCACCCCGCTCCCCAGGGGCCAAGTCCTTGCCTGGCGGCCAACCACCTGCGCTGCGATTCTGGGGAAAACCTCACAAAACAGAGCAGCAGGAAGCAGGCGTGGAGAACCAGCTCCGAGAGATTCGCTTCTCCGCGAGGCTCCTCCGTGGCAGGCGGACCCAGCCAACCTTAGGTCAGACTGGCGTCTGTAATTCCCCGCACCTGGCTCTCACGCTCTTCCCGCTTCGGTCACGCTCGTGCGGGGGGTGGGGGCGGACTAAGGTGCGCACACCTGGGACAATTACGGTATTTACCGCCGGCAGCTCTTGGCCGGCTCTGGCTCCCCCGTGTGTCGACCGCAGGAACTGCAGTTGGGCCGAACTGAGAAGTTGCGCAGCGAAGCGGCTTGAGCGGCCGCCGCCTGCCTTTCGCTCTAGTCTGGCTCCTTCAATCTCGAGTGCCTGCTTGCTCTGGTTTCTAGGGTTTCCCCCAAGGCGCTTTTCTTCCCGGCGAGCGAGCGCGCGCACCTGGAGTCGGGGTGCCCCAGGAACTCACGCGGCAGCGCCCCGTGGACCACCCAGTTCGCCTTCGGAGAGAGGCATGCCGGGATTCCACTCGCATGTTTTCAGTGTGGCCTTGGGCGAGTCATTAACTCCGCACTTCGCTTGCCTCCTTGGTAAAGTGGAGCTTAAATTTACTGGTTCTTGCCTCACAGGGTTGTCCAGGCGATTCAGCGGGATAGGTGGCAGGTAATAATTACCACCATAATGAGTCACTCGCTGTGTGCCAGGGACTGCTTTAAGCATTTTGAAAAGACCCTACAAAAAAGTATCACTCATAGGGGCGCCTGGGTGGCTCAGTGGTTTAAAGCCTCTGCCTTTGGCTCAGGTCATGATTCCAGGGTCCTGGGATCGAGCCCCACATCAGGCTCTCTGCACATCAGGGAGCCTGCTTCCTCCTCTCTCTCTGCCTGCCTCTCTGCCTACTTGTGATCTCTGTCTGTCAAATAAATAAATAAACATTAAAAAAATAAATAAAATAAATTTTTTTTAAAAAAGTATCACCCATAGATGAAGAAATTGAGATTAGGTGATTTGCCCAGAGTCACATGGCTGGAGAGTGGCAGAACCGCGACCTGACTCAGGAACATGAGTACACAAGGGATGGGAAGTGTGGGTGGGGTCCAAGGTTTGTAAGTTTAGGGGGGTGCCCAGAGGCCCGAAAAATAAAACAGCCCAGCCTTCCTTTGGGTCGTTAATCAATGCTTTCTTCCTCTAATGAATTATTCATCCCATCTTAGTATCATGCTTGCGTGGGCAGGGAACTAAAAGACCATCCAGGCTGACTTCCTTGTGAAGATGGGGAGAGACTTCTCCAGGGTCACATGGCTGGGCACAGCAGAACAGAGCTGGAACTCAGTCCTAGCCCTATGCTAGCGCTGCTTCCCCCATCCTTCCCCTCTGGGTAAGCAACACTCAAACTACCCACTCCATACTGGCACCTCTCCAGGGGCTGCCCACTGGCCACTCCTGACCTTACTTGGTCAGAACCTTCTGCCATTTCCCTCCTTCTCCCTTCTCCAGGCATTCCAGGCCTCTCTCCCCTAAAGGACTAATGCTCTAAGCAGAAGAGACCTGTGCAGACTCTGGCTTCCAAGTGCTGACACATGACCAGTAAATATTTTGCCATTGTCTGTGTGTTTGTATCTTTTTTCCCTTTTGTTAGAATGGGGCTAGCTGGGGGACCTGGGTGGCTCAGTCGATTAAGCAAGCATCTGCCTTGGGCTCAGGTCATGATCCCAGGGTCCTGGGATCAAGCCCTGCATCAGGCTCCCTGCTCTGCCGGGAGCCTGCTTCTTTCTCTCCCTCTGCCGTTCCCTCTGCTTGTGCTCGCTCACCCTCACTCTCTCTCAAATAAATAAATAAATAAAATCTGGAAAAAAAAAAAAAAGAGGGAGGCTAGCTATGGTAGCTACACATGTGGTGAGCATAGTTTTATAAACTGTATAAACTTGTCTGATTGTGATGTTGTTCATCTGAAACTAATGTAACATTGTGTGTCAGCTATCCTCAACCATACTCAACTACACAAAGAAAGAGAGAGAGAGAGAGAAAGAGCTTATATATAAATATAATATATAACGAGTGATTCCCAGTGTCATCTTTGGACATATGAATCATGGGTGTATTTTTCCTTGTTTGTATTTTAAATTTTCTTTGGTAATGAACAAACACTAAGACAAGAAATAAGTTGTTTCAAAATCCTTTCAAGAAAAAGGCCAACAATAATAAAGAAAATGAGCTAGAAATAAGAATAGATTGTTCTCAGGAAAAAAAATGAAAATGGTTTTTAAACATAGGCAAGATCGCTAACTTTGCTCCTAATGACAGAAATGCAAATTAAAATTACATACATGGGCCGCCTGCTCAGCAGGGAGTCTGTTTCTTCCTGTCCCTCTGTCCCTCTCCCTGGTCATGCGCACTCCCTCTCTTTCTCTCTCTCTCTGTCAAACAAATAAAATCTTTTCTTTAAAATTTTTTTAAAGATTTTATTTATTTATTTGAAAAACAGAGAGCACAAGTAGGCAGAGAGGCAGGCAGAGAGAAAGGGGGAAGCAGGCTCCCGGCTAAGCAGAGAGCCTGATGCAGGACTCGATCCCAGGATCCTGAGATCATGACCTGAGCCGGAGGCAGCGGCTTAACCCACTGAGCCATCCAGGGGCCCAAATAAAATCCTTTTAAAAAGTTATGCCGAGTTACCATTTCTTACCTATCAGATTGGCAAAAATCCGAGTTTAACAGACTGTCCTGTTGGGAAAGCTGTGAGGAAAAAGGCATTCTCATACATTGCTGATGGAGTGCAAAATAGTACAGATTCTGTGGAGGGGATTTGGCAATTGCTAGCAAAATCACATGTGCATTTACCCTTTAACACAGCGACCCTGCCTCTAAGAATAGATCCCATAGATGCAGTGGTTAAAAGAAAAAAAGCCAAATGATACATGTACAAGGCTATTCATTGTAACTCTACTGTAATAGCCAAAGGTTGGAAATAGGGCAAGTGGCCATCAGAAGGCACTGGCTGGCTAAGCCACACAATGGAGGACTCTGAGGCGGCGAAAGGAACAAGGAAGGTCACAACATACCATTGCAGAGAGATCACCTGGGTGGGTTTTTCAGTGGGTAAAGGATGTGAGTGTCCACAGTAGGCAAATCTGTAGAGATAGAAGGTAGATTAGTGGTTGCCTGGGGCTCTGGTGGTGACAGAGGTGGGGGCAGTGAGAGCTAAAAGGTATGGGGTTTCTTTTTTTGGGTGATGAAAATGTTCTAAAATTTAATGGTGATGATAATACAACCCTGAACAATACTAAAAACTACTGAATTGTACACTTATATGCGTGGATTGTATGGTGCCTTATATCTCAAACTTGTCAAAAAAAGGCAAAGTGAGACAACTGTGTATAATATGCTACTGTAGGAAAGGGAAAGTATATATCTATGTCATGTCACACACATACACACACACACACACACACATATGTGATTTAAATTAAACAATATAAGGGTAAGCAACAACCACAGATAAGGTTATTGTGTTGGTCAGGATTCAGTTAGAGAGCAGAATCACTCTGAGATTACAGGATGGGGGCTTTATCATAGAAATGTGCTTTGCACGATTGTGGAAGGAGCTGGTGAAGACAGTGACTGCAAGGGGAGTTGGGGGATCAGAGGAGTCACTAGCCGGTCAGTCTGAGAAACCCAGTATGTCTAGCTGCCCAAATGGATCCACAGCGGAAGCTGCAGGGCCCTCTGTTGGAAGCTGTGTCCTCTACATAGAGGATGCCCCTGGGTCTGCCTCTGAGCATCGGTGGTAGCCTGGGGCTGCTGTTGGTCAGTAGGGTCATCAGAGGGGAAGAAAAGCTAGATGTGAATGAAGGGGAGCAAGAACCAGCTGGAAGCTGCTGGGCTATGACAACTGACCGTGACAACCTTCAGAGACTTGACTTTGAAACTAGAAATATTTTACATAATTATTAAACAAAATTAACATTTAAAAAAGCAAAAATGAAATAAACATATGATTTTTTTCCCCCAAACCTATGCTATGTTGAGTTGGTGGCATAACCACACAGATAGGAACTATCCCAAGTGACCTCAAAACAGTAATGTGATTATAAGCCCCTAGTGGGATATATCCAAACGACAAGAAAATCCTTTTTTTTTTTTTTTTTTAAAGTAGGCTTCATGCCTATCATGGAACCCAACATGAGGCTTGAACTCAAGATCCTGAGATCAAGACCTGATCTGGGATCAAGAGTCGGACCAACTGAGCCACCCAGGCACGCTCCCTCTCCCCCCTTTCAAGTAAACTCTTCACTCAACATGGGGCTCAAACTCACAACCCTGAGATCATGAGCTGCACGCCCTATGGACTGAGCCAGCGAGGGGCCCCAACAAGACAAACTTTTAAAAATACTTAAATAAGAGGCACCTGGGTGGCTCAGTGGGTTAAAAATACTTGAACAGTGTTCAGGAATCATGTTGGTTTTTACGTTGGAATTGTTATTCTGAAAATTTCGTGAGTATATTGTGGTTAAAGTGAACGACGAATTATGTTGCAGTCACTGAGAAGTGCGACTTCCAACACAGGAGAAAGAAAATACAGGTGTAATTTTGATAACGTTAGGTAAAAACCCTGTTGTCTTGAATTTGAGCTTATATTCATTCAGTCATGAGAATGAACTAGTGATGCATTTTATCAGGAAACAAACAAATGAGACATTTCCTAGCTCTATCCACTGGAAGTTTCTAGAAACAAGACCAACCCAGGAGCAATGATCATCCCTAGTGCCTAGACTGTGGTCTCAATATCTTTCCCACTAAAAGGACCCAAGACTCCTTGGGTCTAGAAATGGCTGATTCTAGGTCTGGGGCTGGGAATGGGCTGGATCAATCTGGAGTATCTTGTCACACCAGAAGCAGGGAAGCTGTTAAAGACTACTGTGATTGAGACAAAAAGGTTTAGGCTCCGGTTTGGCCAAAGAGGACATAATTTGAGCATCAATAAGGAAAATAACTTCAGAGGATTAAACACACTGAATATGGGCAAATTTGAATTTACTTCAAAATAATTCAGGGGAGGGGGACACCTGGGTGGCTCAGTTGGTTAAGCAGCTGCCTTCGGCTCGGGTCATGATCCCAGCGTCCTGGGATCGAGTCCCACATCGGGCTACTTGCTCAGCAGGGAGCCTGCTTCTCCCTCTGCCTCTGTCTGCCAGTGCTAAGTCTCTCTCTGTCTTTCTCTCTCTCTCTGACAAATAAATAAATAAAATCTTAAAAAAAAAAATAATTCAGGGGAGGGGTGCCTGGGTGGCTCAGTGGGTTAAACCTCTGCGTTCGGCTCAGGTGATGATCTTGGGATCCTGGGATCGAGCCCCGCATCAGGCTCTCTGCTCGGCGGGGAGCCTGCTTCCCCCCTTTCTCTGCCTGCTGCTCTGCCTGCTTGTGATCTCTCTCTCTCTGTCAAATAAATAAATAAAATCTTCAAAAAATTTAAAAAAAAATAATGCAGGGGAGCGAAGGAAGTTAACTAGGACTGTTGACAGCTGAACCTGAATGATAGGTATATGGGGTTCATCATATTATTTGCTCTACTTTTATGTATATTTGAAATTTTCTGTAGTTTTTTTTTTTTTACAAAATTCCTATCTCTTAGATAAGGCAAATATGGCAAAATATTAATATGTGATATTCTTTCAACTTTTCTGCAGATTTGAAATTTTTCCAAGTAAAACATTAAGAGAAAAAAAAAATCTGTCTTGATCCTTTTGCTTCAGCAAGAAGCCTCAAAGCTCAGACCCAGGGTCCAAAGCCTTAGAAAATAATGCAAGTTTTTGTTTTTTTTTTTAAAGTGAGAAGGAATTCAGGAAAGTTTAGATTGTTAAAAAGGAAAACCACAGGCCCAAGATGGTGTCATATATGCTCAGCCAAGTCACCAAACAGGAGCTGAATACCTAACCTAAGTGCAGTTTCAGCCCCCCCCAGAAACATAGTCTTGGTTAAGTCAGTCAGGGATTTTCTGGTCAGCACCGATGAGGTAATCTGTCACATGGGCCCTCTCCTTGCCTCCAACAATCCTTTCTTTTCTTTTGCGAGTAACTTCCTTGTCCTACCCTCCTTCCTGTAAAAATGACAGACAAAGCACATGACTCCCTTTGTTGATGGAAGCCCTGAACATGTAGGTTTGAAGTTCCAAGTGGTCCTTGCAAGGAGTCCAGATACTGTTAGGTTTTCCTCCTAGCTCTGACCTTGCTGGGTTTGGGGACTGCTCCATTTGGTGCTCTGGGACCATAACATTTCTCTCAGTTCCAAAGAGCTACTAAAAATGGAGCCCAAGGTCTGAGTTGTGAGGCAGCTCCCTGAGGCAAAAGAGTCTAGACAAAGACATGATTCTCTCTCTCTCTCTTTTTTTTCTTACAATTTTATTTATCTATTAGAGAGAGAGAGAGAGAGAGATCATGAGCAGGGGGGAAGGGTAGAGGCAGAAGCAGATTCCCTGCCCAGCATGGAGCCTGATGTGGGATTCCATCCCAAGACCCTGGGATCATTACCTGAGGCTGAAGGCAGAAGAGTCTTAACCTACTGAGCCACCCAGGTGCCCCGATTTTTTTTCTCTTAATTTTTACTTAGAAAAATTTCAAATCTACAGAAAAGTTGAAAGAATAGTACCATATATTAATATTTTACCATAGCTGCCTTATCTAAGAGATAAGAATTTTGTAAAAAAAAATTACTGTAGAAAATTTCAGATATACATAAACATAGAGCAAATAATATGATGAAACCCATACTAGTCTGGTGTTCAGTTTGAGTATGAAAAGATGAGCAATGAACTCTGAATAGGAATAGGGAGACCCAGTGTTATTTGTGTGTCCCAGAGTTACAGATTTTGACTGCTCGGGAGGCAAAGGCTGCTTGGAGAAGGACGGTGTGGGTAGGAATGTCAAAACTAACATTGGAAGATGGACACTTAAGCCGGTCCAAAAATGACAAAGAACTAATTGTGGAAAAGGAAATGGCAAGTGCAAAGATCCTGAGGCAGGCCATGGAAAATTTCATTCTGCTGAAAGGAATTTAGCAGGTTTAATTTTATTGTTCTTTCCTCCCCCAGGGAAAGAGGGCTTCAGCTACCTTCATTTGACTCAATCTGTTCTTGATTGATTGATTCATTGATTAGGTTCTTCTTATCTCTTAACTCAGCCAAAAGACCCTGTGGGCAAAGCATCCTGTGATGGGAACCCAAACTACCACCCCCTCAAGGACTGCCCTGATGCCTGCAAGCTTCCATGACTGACCCCACAACAGTGACTGACCTGACCTTTACTGTCCACCTGCATGTACCCACCGAGTTTTGCCCCACATTTTCCTTATTTAAACTTACAAGTATTCTCAGCACTCAGAGATGGTCTGTGGGATGCTGGCCTGTGGTCTTCTGGGTGTTGGCCTCACAGAAATTAATTCCTTTCTGGTTTCATCCTCGGTCATTTCTCTGCCTCTGGATTTTGTCAGTGGCCAGGGACCGAATCTGGTCTGCTTGGGACCCCTGGAGTCAGGTGCCCTCGCACCGTTGGGCCCCAGCTACATGAGGACTGAAAAATAAAAAAAAGGCATTTGAAATGATGTGCATCATTACTAAGCTAAATAGAGCTCATAAATGAGTATAATTGTTATTTTTCCACAGTCAAACCAAGTTTTCCATCACTTTGATATTTCCTCATTGTTTCTAGTAGATGTTAAGGTCAATCACGTCCCTCTGTCACACACACTCATACAAGTCCTGCAGCCACCTCACATGCCCTACCCCAAGCCCCAGCACTATGCTCTCAGGCTCTCTCTCCATCTCTGTCGACTGTGATGGTCTCTGATTTACCTCTTCTGTACACAACCCCACAGTCCCTAATGCTAAAGGGATGGAAGCAGCATGTGTGTGTGGAACTGTCTTCTTTTGAGAATGACATGGGGATCATCAGAGTGAGTGAGCAAGTGAGTAAGGGTGTGTGTGTGGAGGGGTGAGATTGAGGGCTGGAGAAGCAGGGTGAAAGTGGGCTCCGCATACCATCAGGGACAGGAAAAAGGCAGAGCCAGGGTTTGCTTCCCCAGCTACCTCCCTCCAAATATCCCCCAAGATAGAGTGGTATGAACACCAAAGGCTCTGGACCCTTGTCCAAAGTGGCCCATCGGATTTTGCATCTTACTCCCTTGTTCATTGAACCATGGTAGTTTTAATAAAAAATGCAACTTTTCTGCCCTTTCCCAGTCATCATGTAAAATTCAAGTCCCTATGGTTTCCTGTGCCCTTCATTCTCACTGTGTATCCCAAGATATGAGTATCCTAGTTGAGATGCAAAAAGCAGCAGCCACTTCATTCTGCCAGCCCAGAGCTATGGCTATCACTGACGGCAAGTGGGCAGGTGTGCCAGCCACCCGCTCCCTGGCACCTCTGCATCCATCCGGGAGGCCAGGGCTTAGAGAGAGAAACTGCCTGATGCCTGTGGCTTTGACTCCATCAGAGTCCTCTCCGCCTGCCGGATGCTCAGGTTCTGGCTCTTGAATCAGACCACCTTGAATGAGAAGCCTGGCTCTGCCCTTTACCCTTGTGAGTAGGGAGAAGTATTTACTCTCTTGTGCTTCAGTTCAGTCTCCATAATATGGTGATGCCCATTTCACATAGGGTGGTTTGGGGCACAAAATGAGATAATTCACACAAAGTGCTTAGCTTGAAGCTCACTAAGTGTTAGCTATTATCATTATGTTATTTTTTCAAAGGTCATCCCAAATACTTCAGGAAGACTTCCTCCAGGAAGACTCTTTGAACTTACAATAATGACTGAAAATTATTACCAGAGAACTAGTAATAGTTCCTTGTCTTGGGGTAGAGATGTCTGGGACTCCAGGATCCCTAAATCTAAAGGGCCGTAAATGCCTTCAAGCCAATAAGGCAAAGAAGAGAAGACATGGACAGCCCCCAGGGGTCTGAAGTGCAACCCATTCTGATATGTTTAATGTGTATCTTTTGTTTGTGTCTTTGCAATCTCTATTGTCTTGTGTGTATGCATTTATTGATATTGTGTTATAGGTCTCACTGGGTTGTACTTTTTCAGCTCGGCACTGGGTGTTTAAATCTGTGTTGTGATCACACCTGGTTGTAGAGGGTGCTTTTAGGTAACAGGCTTGAGCAAGGCCAAAGGGCCCACAAAGACCACCAGGCTGAATGCAGACAGGCTCATTAAGTGACCCACCTCCAAATAGCCCTAAGGCGTCAACGTGCTACTTCAAACCAGGCACAATTACCAAAAAAGGGAAAACTCCTGTATGTCCCCATACTTCCTCACTCCGCCCTATAACTATAGTCCCTTGCCACCACATGTGGCCCTCTCGCCTTTATTGTCCTTGCAATGTATCCAATAAAGTTCTCTCTATTTTGTTCTGCCTTGGTGAATTCTTTCAGGGCCTGCGTCCCCAGCCCGCACCCAGTCTCCAAGCAGCATCCTGGTTCATTTCTCTAGTTGCATAGTCCCACACTTTACCCACCCACTCCCTCAGCGCAGAAGCTCAAGTCACCTCCAACTTCCAGCCACCACGAAACAAGGCAGCAAGGAATGTCCTTTTACACGTCCTTTTCCGAGACTGGAAGGGAAAAGCTGCATTCTAGGGTCAAAGTTCGCTGTGTTCAGTTTCCCTCATGACTACGGGACTGTTTTCCAGAATGGCTGCCCCAGGCCACTCCCACCATCAGTCCACCTGGCTATGACAGCTCCTCGCTGCTGCCAAGGTTTGGGATTATCTAGCTTTCTGATTTTGCCAGTCTAATTTTAACTTGTCATTTTAACTTGTCATTTTAACTTGTATTTTTCTGATCATGAATAAATCTGCCCATCTCTTCATATGCTTACAGGCTTGCTGGGGTGTCTGTGGAGTCTGACTTTCAGCGTCTGGTGGCAGCTCAGCAGGCTCCTGAGTGCCGAGGATGGGGCCTGCAGGAGGCCTTACACGAAATGTCCAGGGCCGAGGAGGCTGGGACAACTCCTCCGGCAGACACGCCCACGGGGACCTGCGGAGCCCGGAGTGGCCCCGCTCCACTGGCCTCGCGTGTGAAAGGCGAGGAGCCATGGGCAGGTCGAGGGAGCCGGAGGAGGCACCTGCATTCTGGTTCGGGATGTGGGGAGAGGCCGCAGCAGCTGCGCCCACGTTGTGCTCCAGGGCCCAGGCAGGACCGAAAGCTCTGGAGAGGCGGCTGCTGCGCGCACCCCTGCGCTCCCGGTAGCCCCCGCGCCCCGACCCCTGCTCAGCGGCCCCTCCCCTCGGCTCGCGGCGCCGCGCCCACGCGGACACGCGACGCGGCAGAAGCGCGCGCCCGGGTTGCGGAGCGGCGGCATGGAGGAGCCCCTGGCGTGGGAGACCGACGGCCGTGAGTCGGCCGCGCCGCGGGGTCTGGGGGCGGGCGCGGGCAGAGCGCAGAGGAGTCCCGCACGCCAGCGGGGGTGAGGGAACCCGCGATTGGCGCTGTCCGCGCGGCCTCCTCGGTCGTGAGCTTCTTTGTGGCGTCCAGAGGAACGCGCACGGGACCAGGGGGACATTGGCCTCGCGTCCGGGACTCGGCGGCGCCACGGGTCTGAGGAGCAGGGAGCTGCCGCCGCGGAGACATTAGCTAGAGGTTTATGCGAATGAGAAGGTCATGCGATCCTGTATTGCGTACTTAATTTGTGTGCTAGGTCGAGCCAGGACAGGGATGCTATTTGATCTTCACAGACACCCTGCGGGTTGGATCTATTGTTATGGCTATTTTGCAGAAGAGAAAGCCGAGGCACAGGATGGTTAAATAAGTTACCCAAGGTCACACAGCCTTTAAGTGGTAGAAACGCTGAAGGCCCCTGCTCTACCAGAATGCTGGGGTTGGGTAGGGGAATGAAGACTATACCGCACGGGGAAACTGAAAACCAGAGGAGCTGTGGTGTGCCGCAGGTGGGATGAGCTCACGACACAGCATTCCTCACAGAGTGTGCTCAGTGCCAGGGCCTCTAGGCCGGGTAGCGGCATCCCTGTGGGAAGCAGCCGGCCTGAGAGGCATTGGCTGCACTCCCTGGGAGAGAGGGAGGACTGAGCTAGTGTCCTCCCTGGGATGGGTGGGGGACGGTGAGGGGCTCTATAGAGGTGCTGTTTCAAAGGGTGCAGGGTTCTTCCTAGGTCAGAGGATGACTTGAGTGGCCCTTAAAGAATGTGCAGCCATGGAGTATTGGGATGTGTGGGAGGGAATTCTGGGCAGAGGAGGCAGCATGGGGAAGGTCTCCAAGGCCAGAGCACAGTGTGTATTTGATGTGGACAGAAAGAGGATGCATGGGTTGAGGTGGATGGAAGGGATGAGATTACGCCTGATTTCACTGGTACCTTGCAGGGTCTGCTTGCTCTCACTCACACTCAGTGCCCGTTTGCCAACACAAACCAGGCCACTCCAGGCTTCAGCTAAGAGAAAGGGAATCAGAGCTGGAAGGGATCTCTACAGATGATTTTCTTCACCTTCCTGCAGTTTTACAGCTGAAGAAACCGAGGCTCCAAGGGGTACATGGCTAGCCTGGGATCCTGCTGCTAGAAAGTGGCACAGTGGGTAACCAGAATCCCCCCTTCTCTAAGCTCACACCTGAAGTGGAACTCTTTTACCGAACTGGATCATGGTGTTGTTGTTCAGCCAAGAGGTTAAGGAGACAAAAGCTCAGGACTTAGTGCTTCCTGAAGGTATTTGAGATCTGAGAGGGGTTCTTCCAGTAGAGCCCTCTCCTCCCCTATAGGAAAGGCACCCTCTTTAGAGGTGGGAAAGGGCGGAGCTAGCAATGGAGACCGCATTTGGAAGGTAGTGTTTTCTCCCTCCCCTGAAATATTGACCTGAAGCTGCCTCCCTCTTGGTGCCTCTTTCCCACCATTTACCTGAGCTTGTGCTTTGATTTTCCAGGGGACTAATGAGTCCTAACTGGGACAGCATCTTATAGTTGAAAGGCCCCTGAAGAGATTTAATGATTTGTATGTCATTCATTCATTCATTCATTCAACAGATGTGTGCCAGGGCCCGAATTTGGGGATACAGCAGTTAACAAATCAGACAAAAATCTCCCCTGTCATGGCTTATAACGGGGGTGGGGGGGCAGGGGAGAAGACAGTGAACCTAGTAAGTATATAAGTATAGCATATATACTTATATATGGTAAGGGGTGCTATGGAGAAAAAGAATGCAGGGAGGTGGCTCGGGAGGGTGCTTTCCTTGGTTGGGATTTCATGGACCCTGAATTGAAGGAAGCCCCAGCTGGAGGGAAACCAGAATGTATTCTCTGACACTTTACCTTACAGGAATCATAGTGATGATGATGTTGGCACTATTTGCTAGATACCATGGTAGGGGCTTTTCATATCTTATATCTAATCATTACTATAATCCTACAGGGCAGCTCACATTCCCCATTTTGCAGATGAGGGAACTGAGCCACAGGATAATTAAATCACAAGGCCTGGAGACCTGGAAGTGACTCGCCAGAGTTGAACCTAGGGCCATGTGATTGCCCTGGGCCAGCAGCTCCCGAAGACCCTAGGTTGTATCTGTAAGGCCCTGGAAAACCCAAAACCCTCTCCCATATCTGGAAAGCATATCTGGAAAATGGATGGCAGGCCTGTCTGTCACCTGAGCTCATTCTAGCCTTCCCTGCCCAAACACTGGACACCTCTCCTTAGATATACAAAGGGGCTGGATCTGGACATCCACATTGGACCAGACACACATGTGGGTTTGGCAGCAATCAGACCATAGATTATCTGTCCTGTAATGACCATGCAAAGGTCCAGCAAATATTTGTGACTTGTGCTAGTGTGTCTAAACCTTTCTGGGGGAGGGACAGGCATTATTAGTCTGCTATGTGTCACTCATAGAAGGAAAGTTTTATGGATCCCTCCCTGCTGTGAGCTGTAGGAGGGTCAGCAAAGGTCAGATGTGGCCAAGGTCCCCAAGGAGTTTGCGGTCCAGCCAAGGACACCAGACATGCTCACAAGCCAAGAGCAGTCAGGATGATGGCAGTGTGGGGGTCTGGTGAGATGAGCCCAGGACGTCACCAGGCCTGGGTCCTCCTGGCCTGGCCACCACCCTCTGAACCCACCACTGCCCCTGGCAGACCTCAGAGCTCTCTATAGTCTGAGATAATGATGCAGTGTTGAGGCAAGGGGAGCCCTGAGAGAAGGCAAATCAGGGTAGGCCACACAGCTGTGTGTGGGAGGTGATGGCTGGTCCGGATTGGGGATGAAGGGAGAGGAGACAGAGGGGCAAGGACAAAGAAGCCGGTGAGCGCGCCTCTGGCCTTGCCCGAGCCTGATGAAGTAGGTGGCTCAGTACCTCCTGGCTGCCTTCTTCACTGGACTCAGCCAGAGAAAAGGTAGTTAATTTTTAACTCCAGTGGGAATGAATTCCATCCCTTCCTCAAGAGCTGCTCTTGGGGTCATGAAAACTGGATGATGGGGGACCTCTGAGGGCCGTGACGGGCATACACCTGGCTCCCGTGGACAGTCTTGCCCATGTTGTCCCATCTTTAGGGTTTTGCTAAGTCCTGGTTGTGTGGACTTGGGGTGAATTAGTGAAGAAAAGCAGCTTGTCTGGGGAAGTCCCTAACATCTGAAGGGAGGAGAGGCATCCCCACCTCAAGTCCGAGTCCGAGCTGGAAGAGCCCCTGCCTGGGAAACATTCTGGGCAGGGAGGAGATTTCACCCCTCCTCACACCGTGGGAGGGCCCTGCCCCTCATCCCTCGTCCCCTTTTCTGCCCTTAGTGCTTCCTGTGGAGAGGCAGCTCCATGAGGCCGCCCGACGGAACAACATCAGGAGGATGAAGGAACTGATGGAGAGGAGAGTCAACGTCAGGGCCAGAAACCATGTTCGTAAAGGGGCTCTTCCCAATCGGGAGTGCCTGCCTCAGGGACTGCAGTGACAGTTCCACACGGGAGAAACAGTTCATGGAGCCCAAGGCAGAAGCGTTTGCATGTTTTAACTTGGGGGAGGCTCAAATTGTCCACATTGTCTCAAGGTCTTAGCGGTCTTACCTGAGGTCAGGGTTAGGCTTCCCAGCCGGGCTTGGGCAATTTGAGAGCTCATACTCTTAACTCCTGTCACCCATCTGAAAGGCACACCCAAGGAACAAAGATTAGAGTCAGGAGGGCAGGAGGTTGAAGGCCAAGAGTCAGATGGACAGACATATGGATAGAGAGGGGCAGAAGCCTGGGGGAACAAAGATGGAGTGGTGCCGTGGTTAGAAGTCCAGGAGTCCAAGATTATGAGAGGCCAGACCAAGAGAGGCTGAGCATGTGTGAGGAAGCAATTTAGTTCAGTTTTCTGAGCACCCACTGAGTGTGTAAAACTGTTGTGGGCCTAGGAGATCCCCAGGGGCTCAAAGACCAGGTAGGGAGGCAGACCTAGCCCATGGATCAGGCTGCAGGGCAGGAGCACAAGGGGTCGTCCTCCTGCTGGAGGAGGAGACAGGGAGAAAAGCCATTCCTTCTGACGGGGGGCGGGGTGGTGGGGGAGACACTGGTGAGAGGCCTGGGTGCCATGCAGGGTAGCTTCTCTCTTCCTTGGGCTTCTGGGTGCCAGGCTTGTCTTAGAGGAGTTGCTGGCCTGGGTGGGAGGTCAGTGGAGGCTGATGGGGTTGGATGCAGGATTCCTACACTTGATCTTAGCCAAAAGGCCGAGAAGCGATGAATGCAGGATTCCTGACTATAGCAGAGGCTGCTCTGTATGGGGTGATATGACAGGTGTGTGATCTGGGTCTTCCGAGCCTGTCCAGGGCTCAGTAATAGTAACAGGAATTCTCAGGTGCATCTGGTGCGGTTTGGTTTTCAGAGCACTCTGCCACCTGTTTCCTGGTCGTCCTCCCTCAGCCCTGGAGAGGTGGACGAGGCAGGAAGTGTCGGTCCTATTTGTAGATCAAGACAGGCACAGATGAGTATAGCAAGTCACCTTAGCAAGTCACTATACAAAACAGCGTTTTATTCATAACTGGAGCCCCAGTCTCCACTGGACAAACACTTGCACAGAAACGGACTTGTAGGATGACAGGATACTAAGGCCAGATCCATTCATTCATCCATCCATTCATTCATTCGGTCAGTCAGTACTGCTAAAGGGCTTCCCCTGGGTCGACACTGTGCTAGGTGCTGGGGAACAAGCAGAGCCCACAGCAGATGTGGTTCCTGCGCTCTTGGAGCTGACTGTCTGGTTGGGGAGAAGACACAGTGAACAGAGTGTTTCACAAACAGTTCATTCCCACTGTGATAAGCTGAGAGCATGTAGAGGTCAGAGGGAGCCCAATCTCCCTGCAGCAGTCAGGGAAGGCTTCTCGAGGAAGTGGTATTTTTGCCAGGTGAAGACAGAGGGGACAGTAGGGGCAGAAACTCCGAGGAAGAAAGAGCACACAGAAAATTAGTGTTTCCTTTTGTTGTCCCCTGATAAGCTAAAAACTATGGTTTGTGGGCTGGTGGAGGCAGGATTCCCCCAGTCTTGCTCAGATGTGCTGACTTCCAGGGTGGTCCCACCACGGGGTGAGGGATCAGGCCCCTTCGGCCCATTCTGAAGGAAGGAGGGGACAGAACCCAGGCAGTCGGGGGCCCTCAAGGACTAGGACAGTAATCCTCTGACAGGTGGTTGTCCAGCAGGAGCAAAGACAGGGCAATGGGGAGTAGTCTGGCATTTCTGAGTCGTGGTGGGCAGGGCCCAGTGTTAGGAGTTTGTCCCAAGAGCAGTGGGAAGCTCTGAAGTTTTAGTGGGGATGGATGGGTGTAGTCATGGCGTCTGACTACGTTCGTTTCAGCTGCTGCCATGTGGAGGAGGAGGAGGGCCTGAGTGTCACCACCAGACCGGCTGCCCTGCAGCTGGAGAGACGGGGGTGTGGGAGGACTGGCCAGGCAGGCAGCTGGTGCCTCAAGCTCTCCTCTCCCTCCCGGCAGGTGGGCAGGGTAGCCCTGCACTGGGCTGCGGGCGCCGGGCACGAGCCAGCTGTGCGGCTGCTCCTGGAGCACAAGGCTGCTGTGGACGATGAGGATGTGGTATGGGTCCCTCATGCAGGTGCCCCTATGCCTGTGTGCGTGTCTGTCTGTCTGTGTGTCCCAGGGTTGGGGAGGAGCACCAGCGCTCCCTCTGGGTCTGAGTCCACGGTCATGGTGGAGGGTGCGCTGATCCGCAAACACGGAGTGCAGGGTGGACAGGGAATCCGTCTTCAGGGGCCAGTGACACAGCACCAGTTTTCCCCTGTACGGCCGTAAAGATCTCTCCATTTTCTAGAGTTTTGTAGTTCTCAGAGAGCCTTTTCAGTCCCTCGTGATATCATGTGAACAGGGAGAGAGGCGGGCTGTAGAACAGATAATTGGATGGGTTGATAAAGGACTTATTAATAAAGCCATCAGGAGAGGGGACTCTCACGATATGCCACAAGGCTGTGCCCTGGCTAAGGCTTTAACCAGCGACCTGGATGAGAAGGAACAGTCTGGGGCTCCTGGGTGGTGCAGTGGGTTAAGCAGCCAGCTCTTGGTTTCCGCTCGGGTCTGATCTCAGGCTGGTGAGTCGGCCCTGAGCTGGGCCCT
Organism: Martes martes; assembly: GCF_963455335.1. Taxonomy (NCBI): domain Eukaryota; kingdom Metazoa; phylum Chordata; class Mammalia; order Carnivora; family Mustelidae; genus Martes; species Martes martes. Next base: position 45,261,058 of record NC_137894.1, read on the forward strand.
GCGGCAGGCTGTGCCCCGCACGGGAGTCTGGTTAAACTTCTTTTTCCCCCTGCCCTTTCTGCCTGTGAACTCTCTCTCTCTCAAATAAATAAATAAATCTTTAAAAAGAAAAAAGAAGAAGAAGAAGAAGAAGACAACGACGACGACTAACAGTCTTACTTAACAAATTGGCAGGCAACACCGTGCTGAGAGGGAGCACTGACAAGGTCTACAAAATCATCATTTAGGGAAAGGCCTGGGTCTGACAATGACATTTGACAGGGATATATTTAAGAGTCTGAATCAAAAAATTTTTAAGGAATTACGAACTTCCCTGCAGAGATATACCTTTCCTGGAAATATTGTTCTTTGCCTTGACCTCTCTCTGCTCCCAGGCCCCAGAATGGGGGGGGGGGCGCTTGATGACAAGCTGGGGCTCTGGGTGAGGCAGCAACATCTACCTTCCCACTTCCGCCCCATCTCTCCGCATTTGCTTAGGCCTCATTTAGAGGTGACTCTAGAAGAAAAACGTCTGGGATCCTTAGCCTAAGTTTCCTGATAAAATACTGGAACCTTATGCAACAGGCCTTTGCCCACAAAGTCCCTCCATGATCACTGCTGTGCTCTGTTATTTGAGAGAATCAGCGAGGAAAAAAGATATGAGGGAGACAGAAAGAGACAGCCACCTGGGTGGCTCAGTTGGTTGAGCAACTGCCTTTGGCTCAGGTCATGATCCCGGAGTCCTGGGATCGAGTCCTGCATCGGGCTCCCAGCTCCACGGGGAGTCTGCTTCTCCCTCTGACCTTCTCCCCTCTCATGCTCTTTCACACTGTCTCTCTCTCAAATAAGTAAATAAAATCTTAAAAAAAAAAGAAACAGTGCTTTTATAAATCTTCTGTTTCCTTTGCAAATAGTAATATATATAGACATATAAATAAGAAAGATTTTACTTATTTATTTGTCAGAGAGAGAGTGAAAGGGAGAAGCAGACTCCCTGCATAGCAAGGAGCCTGATGAGGGACTTTATCCCAGGGCCCTCAGATCAAGACCTGAGCCGAAGGCAGACGCTTAACCAACTGAGCCGCTCAGGCTCATTAATAAGTATATTTTGAAAACTAAGAAAGCTGATGGGCATGCCTACTTTAGATAACAGAAGGGTGGGGGGGTGACGAGAGGGAGATCCCGCTGTTGGGGGGAAGGTCTCAAGGGATATGCCATAGGGCTCTGTCCTGGACAGTTCTTAGAACTAGGACACGGAAATATCCCTGGGGTTCCCAGTGGCAGGAGGCTCCGGCTCCCATGACTCTCCTCCCCCAGCCAGCCCTGAGCATTGACCCTTTTCATTCCCAGGCTCCTGTGGGCTTCTCCCCCTGGACTCTTCCCTGTGAGTACTCATGCTCTCCCTCAGCCAGCCAGCCCACAGTCGCTGTAATTCTCCCCAGTGCGGGGTCATAGGCAGAACCCATGAGGGCAGAGGTCAGTGCAGGGGCTCTCAAGATCCCAGAGCACTTCACAGGTGTTGAGGAAGGGCATCCTGCAAACAGGTGCCGGGCCACTCTCGGAAAAGGGCCCAGACATGCTCTCAGTGGCTGCAAAGGGCCTGTGGGCTGGAAGGTGCAAGGATGCAGATTTCAGTGCAGTGTAAGGAGGGACTTTCTTACCATGAGCAGTGGTTGTCAGGGCAGTGCCTGTCTGCAGGCACAAGCCGTCCGCCTGGAGGCCGTCCTGTAGGAGAGTCAAACAGTGGTTCCCAAACACCAGTCTTCACCAGCCACAGCAAACCAGAAAATAAGAACAATGTATGTTTTTCATGAAGCTGTATTTGCAAAGAGCATATTCTGAGATTAGTTTCTCCCCAATTTTTTATGTTAAAATGTTCCTTCTTTATTAAATGATAGAGAGAATAGATGGCAGCTGTTATTTATTTATCCATCCATCCATCCATCCAGAGACAGCACGAGTGGTGGAGGGACTAAGGAAGAGGGAGCAAGAGAAGCCCAAGCAGGCTCCACACCCAGTGCAGAGCCTGATGTGGGGCCAGTCTCATGACCCAGGAGATCATGACTTGAGCAGATATCAAGAGTTGGACACTTGGGGCGCCTGGGTGGCTCAGTGGGTTAAAGCCTCTGCCTTCGGCTCGGGTCATGATTCCAGGGTCCTGGGATCGAGTCCCGCATCAGGCTCTGTGCTCAGCAGGGAGCCTGCTTCCTCCTCTCTCTCTGCCTGCCTCTCTGCCTACTTGTGATCTCTGTCTATCAAATAAATAAATAAAATCTTAAAAAAAAAAAAAAAAGAGTTGGACACTTAACCGGCTGAGCCACCCAGGCGCCCCTATTTTAAAATTTTATTTAGCAAAAACAAAACTTTGCAATAGTGTCTCAGCCTCTATTTAAAAAAAAAAAAAAAAATGCCACGGAGGGACACCGGGTGGCTCAGTTGGTTACTTGTTTGCCTTCTGCTCCGGTCAAGATCCCAGGGTCCTGGGATCGAACTTTGTGTCCAGCTCCCTGCTCCATGGGGAATCTGCCCTTCCCTCTCCCTCTGCCTCCACCGCCCCCACCCCCCACTCGTGAGCTCTCTCTCGCTCTCAAATAAATAAATACAATCTTTTCAAAAATTTAAAAAATAAAAAATGCCATGGTTTTTATGTTCATTAAGCTTAGCGGCTCTCTGGCTTGGGTGGCACTTATGGTCCCTTACGGTTGTATGATTTTTAGTGTAGATGTGGGCCCAGGTGGCACAGCCACACCTGCTCACATTCACCTCAACTCCTCCCCCATGTCCTCTCCCCCAGTTTGGGATGAACGCGCTTCTCCTGTCTGCCTGGTTCGGCCACTTACAGATCCTCCAGATCCTGGTCAACTCTGGGGCCAAGATCCACTGTGAGAACAAGGTAAGGCCTCAGCGGGGAGCCCCCTTGCTCCCCGAGTCCTTGCCCCCTCTGTTCCCCTGCCCTGCTGCACTGGTTTGCCCCCACCTCTGCCATCTACCCCCATTTCTTCCCCCTCCTTCTCCCCACATGGCTCCGCTGTCCCAGCTTGCCCCGCCTTCTGAGGACCCTGCAGAAGCCCCAGCTGAACTCAGCCTGTGAAGTTGGGGTACTCACTATTTCTACTGGGGCTGGGAGAAGTGCTGGGGTGCCTCTCCCGTCAGCATTAAAAACCTCTTTCTTCTAGTGACCCTTGACCACTCTGTTATGTTGGGACAGTCCCTGTCCCTCTGGGCAGCCTCCTTATTCACACAGGAGGAATCAAAGTAACACCCTCAGAGGGTGGTTAGAAGATTTCATGAGAGAGGCTGGGGCCTCCTCCCACCTCCTGCTCGGCCCTGGCTCCCTTGTGGTGTGGTGGGGTGGAAGGAGTAAAGTTCTGGTTGCCAAACCCTGGGACCTTGGGCAAATTACTTAAGCATCCTGAGCCTCAGTTTCCCTTTGGAAAATGGGGGTGCCAGTCCTCACCTCTGAGCTGGGGGAGCAGCTCATTGTTGTATGTAAAGTGTTTGGCTCAGTGCCTGGCATGTTAGGGAGCCTGGCGCTCCCGTGCTGCTCACCGGGGTGCTCTGGGAGGAGGGAGGGAGGAAGGAAGCCCCAGGGAGTCAGAGTGCCAGGGATCCCAGCACGGGTGTCTTACCTTTTCGGGGGTCAGTGGTCCTTATGAAAACACAACATTTCTGGACCAGAGCTGTCAGTCAGGGGTTCTCAATCCTTGTCCTTAGAGAAAATTCAAAGTGGAGGAAAAAAAGGACATTTCTGTTTTCATTAATTTCTACTTAAAAATTGAGCTTTTTTTTTTTTTTTCAATGATGAAAGAATGCAACAGTGGAAGGGGCATTGTCTCTTGAGGCCACGAGCTGGGAAGTCACGATAACATTTCCACCATATTCTATTGCTCGAAGCCCATTGCCTTGCCAGCCTGGCTTCAGGGGATGGAGAATATTGGATCCCCACCACCTGCCTTGTTGGGAAGAGTAGCACAATCCTGTTGCCTTGGGTTTTTCCAGGGGTGGGAGAAATAGTTGTGGCCGTCCTTGCAAGCAGTCCCTCCGACTACCTTTCTATCCTCCCTGGAGGTATTCAGCCCACTTGCAAAGGAGCCTTGAGCCAGGCCATGGCTGGGCCACAGTCCCTTTGGCCCTGGAGATTTCTTTTTCCCTGCTATTTACCTGACTGCTTTGCCAGGGACTGGTGATATCTAGAGTTTTACTAAACTGCAGGCTGCATGAAAATTTCAGCAATTTTCCCATTAATATCCTATGAAGTATTTAGTCGTCTTGTCTCCTTACTCTCCTCCAATCTTGCGATAGTTTCTATCTTTCCTTGTTTTTCACGACCTTGACGCTTTTGAAGAGTCCTGGTCAGGCATTTTGTACTCAGTCCTTCAATTCCGGTTTGTCTGATGTTTTTCTCATGATTAGATTGGGGTTATGGAATTTGGGAAAGAAAACCAGGGGTTAGGTGTCCTTCACTGCCTCCTATCAGGGTGCATAGGACACTGCCCAGTGACAAAGCAAACACTAATTACGTAAACTCTGTGCCCAACATGGGGCTTGAACTCATGACCCCAAGATCAAGAGTCACATGCTCTTCTGACTGAGCCAGCCAGGCGCCCCCAAAACGCAAACAGTTTGGTAGTGAGTTTGATGTCCTTTATTCAGAAGAAAAAATTTCCTGGATGGAGGGACCACAGCCCTTCAAAGCAGTTGAACACTCTTCTGGAGGGATTTGGGGCAAGAACGAATTTTGTAAAGACCCAAAAGCAACAACCCAGAAATGGCAGGACTGGCTGCTATGGGATTTCCTTATAAGGTGGGCAGGTTCTGTTTTCTAGGGTAGGGGGAGTTAGTACCACTGAATGTGTGTTAGGTTGTCATTGGTGTATGTTAAGTTTCCTGTAAGTGCAGGCTGAGGTAGAATTATATAGACAGATAGATCGATTGATCAATAGATCGATTTGAGAGAAAGAGAGAACACAAGCAGCGGTGAGGAGCAGAGGGGGAGAGAGAAGCAGACGCCATGCTTGCTGAGCAGGGAACCCGAAACAGGGCTAGAGCCCCGGACCCTGGGATCATGACCTGAGCTGAAGGCAGGTACTTAACTGACTGAGCCACCCAGGTGCCCTTGAGGTAGGTTCAGATTTGTGACCTGGGCCAGGTCACTGGGCAGCCTCTATTTTGTAGGTCTTGATAGAAGAAATATCGGTACCAATATGACCTGTCACTGGTGATGTTACCTTGATCCAATTCTGACCCCAATTCCAATGTGTGTGTTTTTTCCATATCACAAGTAATTAGTTCAATTCTCCATGGACACTGACTGGGTATCCCACAGATTTAGCCCAATTCCAACACTATCTGCCTGGAGATAGCATCAAATTCCCCTGGTTAAGGGCTCAGTCCCACAAGACCACCTCTATTTCAGAAGCCAGTCCCTCACCTGGGGTTCTGACCGACTGGCTATAAATCAGAGGTTCCCAGAGGTTCCTAAAGAGGTTCTCTTTAGGGTTGGTTAATTTGCTACAGGGGCTCACAGAACTCATGAAACCAGTTTACTCACTGGATCACAAATTTATTCCAAAGGATATTAAAGGACACAAATCAATAGCCAGATGAAGAGACACATGGGTGAGGTCACGAACAAAGGATCTTCTGTCCTTGAGGAGTGTGGGATCCAGCCCGTGGATGCATTCTTGTTCACCAACCTGGAAGTTCTCCCAGCCCTGTCCTTTTGCATTTTTATGGAGGCTTCATTTCATAGACCTGATAGAGTAAATCCTTGGTCATTGGTGACTGACTCAACCTCCAGCCTTCTCCCCTCCCTGGAGGTCAGGGAGTGGGACTGAAAGTTCTAACCCTCTAATTGAATTGGTTTCCCAGGCAACCAGCCCCCATCTTCAGGTTACCTTGGGCTTTCCTCCCCAGCAAATTAACATAACAATAGACACTTTAATCACTCTGTACACTTAGAAAATTCCAAGGGTTTAGGAGCTCTGTGCCAGAAACAGGATGAAATACGTATTTCTTATTATAAACCATAATTTCACACTTGATCATGTTGTTATGTGGTCTTAGCCAGGTTTCTTCATTGGAATGTTAGCATTTTACCCCCTTACTTACTCTATTGTTAGAAATTCTATGGTTTTAGGGGTGCCTGGGTGGCTCAGTGAGTTAAGCCTCTGCCTTCGGCTCAGGTCATGATCCCAGGGTCCTGGGATGGAGCATCAAGCATAGAGCATCAGGGTCTCTGCTCAGTGGGGAGCCTGCTTCCCACCTCTGTCTGCCTGCCTCTCCAGCCTACTTGTGATCTCTCTCTCCGTCAAAGAAAGAAAGAAAGAAAGAAAGAAAGAAAGAAACTAACTCTATGGTTTTAATTTGCATTTCAAATACGACTAATGATGTTAGGTATCTTTTTATGTGCTTATTTGCCATCCATATACCTTCTTTGTGTCCAAATGATTTTTTAATTGGGTTGTTTAATATCTCATTGATGAGCTTTTAGAGTTCTTTATAAATTTTGGAATCATTTCAAAATAAATTACAGACATCACTATACTTACCTCTAAGTACTTCAGCATGCATAACATTAACTAGAATTCAATTTCTTTACCTAAAATGAAATATATAAATCTTAAGTTCATAGTCACTGAGATTTGACAGATTTTACTCCAGTGTAATCCAAACCACTGTCAAGATGTACAACATCATTCAATATATTGATTTTTATGACTCATCGATGGTTGCAATCTATTTGAAAAACAGGGCTCCAAACACTTCAGCTATAATGCAAGGCTTTGGCAGAAGCTCTGGGCTATAAACGTAGGATTTGCAAATGTCCTTCACTTAAATATTACTTCTGGGTCCAAGAGACCTTCTTCCAGCCTACACCCCTTCTCTGGCCACTTCTCCTCTGTTAAAGAACAAAATTTAAATTTAAAGATCTAATTGGCTTTATTCAATGATTCATGAATTGGGCAGCATCCCATTCTAGCAAACAGAAGGGAGCTCTGGGGAGCTGTACAAAACGAAAGACTTTTATAGGCAAAAGGCAGTGGGGCGAGGAAGTTATTTTAGCAAAGACTGGATTGTTTTAGGCAAGATCACCTTCCTTTGGGGGCCAGTGGTGGGGGTGGGGTGGGGGGTCTGTCAGGTGGATTTCCTCCCTAGTGTTGACCAGGAAATTCCAGACGGACTGGTTAAGATTACTTATCTGGGAGAGGCTGAGGCTGCGGTTAGGTTAGGAATGGTGATGTGGGTGGGCCTTAGCACAAGTGACTCCATCGTGAGTCTATTTTCTCCTTTTTCAACACCTCCTAGTCCCTGCAGACTGCATCAGCTCTCAGCCCTCCCCAAAGATGAGGAGGTGACATCCTAGAGACAGATTCTGGGGACTTTAGTCACTTCATTTCTCATTTGGGGCCCTATCAAGACAAGCAGATGTTGTAAACGTGGAAGAATGTCTGAGGGGTGGGGGGGCTGTTCTAGGGACTGTCAGTGCTGTACAACCTCACCTTACATCCCGAGTTATTCATCAGCGTATAAAAAAACTTCCTGTAGGTGATGCAGTCTGTTGGGTCCCCCAATACTGGGTCCGTGATTAAAGGAGCGAGACTGATACAAAGCGAAGGTCAAGCAAAGCTTTATTTCTCGCCAAGCATCGAGAATCAAGCTGACCGGCCAAGGCTGTCTCTTGCAAAGAGGTGACGACTCTCTGCCTTACAGACTAGCTTTTAAGGGCAAAGGCCATGTAGTTGGGCCTGGCCACACACAGGTGGCCAATGAGATTGTAACACAGAGAAAGCTGCACAGTCATGCTAGGTCACACATAAGAGACCAATTGAATTACAATTTACCCTATAGTAGATATTTGAACTAGCCTATCACCTTGGTCAGAATTGGTGCCCAAAATGCACCCAAAGGGCAGGGCCCATACTCCTTGGTAGCTAGGGAGACAGTATGAGCAACCCCCTGCAATGGATGTCTCCACCTGGCCTGACCCACCCTTGTATTTGGGCTTTGTTACCTGCGACTAGTTTCTGGGACTTGTTTTTAAGTAAGTCCCCTGGGGGGAAGGGGGACAGGGTCAGTTTAAGTTTTACTTCACAGACAACAAAATCATTGTTTAACCAGATGGCATCGCTCTGGCTAAATAGGCCCTTACACTGTCCAACCCCCTCAGCAACCCACTGAGGTAGTCCGGGGTTATCCCGATTTGACCTAGGAGAAAATGGAGGCTCGTGGAGGTACAGATAACTTATTCAAGACCACACTGTACTGCTGACCAGTGCTGGAGCTGGGATTGGGACTCTGGCATCCTGATTCCCACCAGCCCCGGTGAGGCTGAGTGGGCACCTGTGGTGGCCCAGGGGTCCATCCCCATTTACATACTGTGTTGTTTCCATGGGAAAGCTGTGCTCTGGGTTGCAAACACTCACCATCTGGGAGAGAGCCAGGGTGTGAGAAGGGCCCTCTTCGTAGACTGTAGGGACCACCCTGGTCTACCACCTCATTTCCAGGACGGCCTGACCTTACTACACTGTGCAGCCCAAAAAGGCCACGTGCCGGTGCTGGCGTTCATAATGGAGGACCTGGAGGACGTGCCCTTGGACCATGCTGACAAAGTGAGAGTGGCCTCGAGGCTGCTTGTCCTTCCCATTGGGTTTGGGGCTCCTGGGACCACTCTTGCCCATTCCTTGAGTGCATCCTTTTGAGCTATGGGTAGTGCAGATTGGACTCCACTTCAGGGAACTGCTGGTCTAGAAGGGGTGTTAGGGCACAAATGAGTGGGACACAGGAGGAAAATGGTCAGTTCCCTCAGAGAGGACAGGTTAGAGAGATGGGAGCCACTGCTTCCTGCTTCCTAGAGGAGATGGCATTTAGTGAGTGAACTGGATTTTGTTGGTAAGATTGGAAAGCAGGGAGATTTTGTAAATAGAAGATCATTGTTAGGGCTTTAGAACTGGAAAAGGGCCCTTTGAATGTGAGTTCAGATGGACTGGAATTTTGGAGTGGGAGCCAGGGCCATGTTGGGAGCCCCTTGTGGAAATTTCCACCACCTCACGCCTTAGAAATTGGTCCTGTATTCAGTAGGCAGCAGGGAGCCACAGAAGGATTTCAGTGAGGGGGGGGGCCCACTCAGTAGGTCTTGCTGGAAAGTTGGGTCTGGGCTTTCCAGGTCAGGTGTGAAGGGCGAGGGGAGGGGAGAGTTCCTGAGGCAAGAGAGGCCCCTGCAAGCCCTGAGTGGCTGGCTAGGTGGGCAGTGTGCTTCCTACAGGGTACAAAGGGTCACTTTCTTCCCCTACCTGGTCAGCTGGGAAGGACGGCGTTCCACCGGGCGGCCGAGCATGGGCAGCTGGATGCTCTGGACTTCCTTGTGGGCTCTGGCTGTGACCACAGTGTGAAAGACAAGGTACTGTAACTGGGTTCCAGGGGCAGTCCAAGCTCTGGGCTCCTGACCAGGGCGGGCGCTGGTGGTTGACCTGCACTAACTTCTGGCGCCAGCATGCTGGAGGGTCAGGCGGCTCAAGGACCAGAGAGGGTCTGATGTCTGTCCGGCAGGCATTTTTCGAGCAAGTGCTATGGGCCCGTCCCGTGCTGCGTGTGAGGAGCCCAAAGATCTCCAAGACACAGGTTTTCATTCAAGGAGCCTGGGCGGCCACCTTGGTAGAAAGTTGTGGCCAGCTGTGGGGAGCTGGGATGGCAAGTCTGTTGGCCGGTGGTGCTGCCAGGGTGGGTTTGACAGGATTTTGATGCCCTTGGGGCTGTCTGTTGCTGGGAGTGAGGGGAAGAGTTAGGGGATGGTGGTAGCCATGCACCTGCTGGTTATGTACCTTCTGTGTCATTCAGTCATCTAAGTGGTCATGACAGAAATAGGATGAAAGCCCGGAGGAGGGAGCAGTTGGTGGAGGGTGGAGAGCTTCAAGCAGGATTTCACCAGTCTGAGGAGAGCTGAGGGCTGGGCCTGCGGGGACTACCCTGAAAATGACTCTTATCAGTGGGTCATTGTGAATCATACTTAGGCAAGTATGTTGCAGCAAATTCTAAACAATGCTCCAATAAAGGGACAAACTCCATTATTAATCTTCTGATTAATGTGCTTGGCCGGGATAGAGGAGTTCTGTTTATAAGCTAATGATAGGCAAACGCACACAGGGGCTTAGAACGGCAAGTGTCCTTCAATGGGGTCCAGTTCGACCTTCTCGTTTTATAGATGGGAGGTCCAGAGAGGGGGATGCTTTAGCCAAGGTCACAGAGCAACACAAAGTTGGGCTGGGTTTGGAACCAGCAACCTCATGCCCCACCTAGGGCTGCTGCCTCCTGAGGCACTGAGCCCTTGGGGTTTGCATGGAATCCAGCTGTCCACACTCATCCTCTTAGTCCTGAGAATCAAATCAAGCTGATTTCCTTCCTTCTGGAAACGGGCTAAGCAGGTCATGCTCTGGGCTATGTTGTGAGGGCTATTGGCCAGGAACTGGGAGCAGAGAAAGGAGTGAAGGACAGCCCCTGCCAGGATGCATCTAGCTCAGAGGTAGTAACAGGATTGTTACTCAGGGTGCCAGGAGGGTGGGAGTACCCAAATTGGAAAACAAGAAAAGCCCAGCTTTGATCCTTACCCAGAATCTTGTAATCAGAAATTCTAGAAAGAAGCTTTCAAAATTGCACGCCCCTATTGGTGTGCCTGGGTGGCTCAGTCAGTTAAGCATCTGCCTTCAGCTCGGTCGTGATCCTGGGGTGCTGGGATGGAGCCCTGTCTTGGGCTTCCGGCTCATTGGGGAATCTGCTTCTCTGGCTAGCTCCTTCCAGCTTTCTTCTTCTTTGCTGGGACCCCTTCACCATCTACTTGTCCCATTAAATGGGAAAGATCCCATTAAAAACAAAAAAAAAGATTTATTTATTTTTAGAGGGGAAGGTGGGGCAGAAGGAGAGGGAGAAGCAGCCTCCCTGCCAAGCATGGAGCCTGATATGGGTCTCGATCTCAGGACCCTGAGATCATGACCTGAGCTGAAATCAAGAGTTGGACCCTTAACTGACTGAGCCTCCCAGCTGCCCCTGCAGAAAGATCCCTTTAAGGACAACCCCAATCTGCGCTTGGCAAGAGCCACTTCTGATACAAAGAGCAGCGTGCCCTTTGCCACACCCAGGGGAGCCACCTCCCTTGGCTGTGTCCCTGTCACCTTTAGACTTCTCAGCTGTGAGACAACTACCAGCCCTGTGGCTCTCAAGTTCCAGGAGCCACATGTCAGTCTCTCCACAGTATTTACTCATTGGACAAATATTTTACTGAATGTCTGCCACCTACCCTAGTCTAGGCACTTGGGGAAATGCTGGAGAACAAAAATAGCCATTCCTGCCCTTGAGGTGTTTATGTTCTAGCAGGAAGAGTCAGACAATAAACAATAAGCATAGTATACAAGCAAATTATAGTGTGTCAGTTTATCAGAGCTGTGGGGGAAAAGGGAAGGAAAAGTCCAGCAACATCAGGGGATCAGGAGGACGGGAGCTGAGAGTTGCAGTTTTATTTTAAGATGTTATTATTTGAGGGACGCCTGGGTGGCTCAGTTGGTTGAGCGGCTGCCTTCGGCTCAGGTCATGATCCCAGCGTCCTGGGATCGAGTCCCACATCCGGCTCCTAGCTCTGCAGGGAGCCTGCTTCTCCCTCTGCCACTCTGTCTGCCTGTGCTCGCTCTCTCTCTCTCTCTGACAAATAAATAAATAAAATCTTTAAAAAAAAAAAAGATTTTATTATTTGAGAGGGAGAGAGCACACACCTGAGTGACAGCACAAACGGTAAGGGGATGGGCAGAGGGAGAAGCAGCAGACTCCCCACTGAGCCCCAATGCAGGGCTCCATCCCAGGACTCCCACATCGTGACCTGAGCCAAAGGCAGATGCTTAACTGACTGAGCCCACCAGGCGCCCCTGGAGTTGCAGTTTTAAGTAGTGTAGTCAGCACGGCCACACTCTTCAATGAGAAGCTACCACCTTGAACTGGGCCATGCAGCTGGCTGCCTGGGCACAACCTGAGTGCCAAGGACAGTCCTTGGAGCTGTGCTTGAGCAGGGGGAGGGCATGGATCTAGGATGGCTCAAGGAGGGACTGGCTTTAGACAGGGGCATGCAAAGTAGGGTTTTTTTACCCCCAAGTATTGTGTCCGCCTTCAAATGTGAGGAAAGACCAGGACTTGGCCCTTGGAAGTGCCCCTGGCTGCAGTTTGAGGCATACTTCTCAGGGGCAGGGAGACATTGGCCCAGCATTCGGGGCTGCAGTTTTTCATCGACTTGCTCTGTGACCCTAGATGTGTCACTTCCTCTCTCTGGACCTCAGCTTCCATGTCTATACAATGAGGGGCATTTCCAGCAGGTCCCCAGGGCCTTCAAGGGTCTGTGATTCTACCAGTCCCTCGGGAGCCCTTCTGCCTGCAGGAGGGGAACACGGCCCTTCACCTGGCTGCCGGCCGGGGCCACCTGGCTGTGCTCCAGCGGCTTGTGGACATCAGGCTGGACCTGGAGGAGCAGAACGCGGTGAGTCACGGTCCAGAGGAGGCAGAGACGCTCGCTCGCTCCCTGCTTTCGAGAAACGGACGGCCCAAGGTGCAGCCTGATTTTCCCCTGCTAGAGGCTTCCTGGAGTGAGAAGGCATAGACAGAGGGCAGGGAGCGAGGCAGCTTGGAGTGTGAGACCATGAGCAGGGATGTGGAGGCGGAAGCCAATGTACCACATGCTCCTCAATGTGAGAAAATCGGGGGCGGGGCTCAGGGAACCACGGATAATGACCCGGATTGTCGTCCTCAGTAGCGTGGCCATGGAGAGCTCCTAAAGCTCTGGAGCCATAGCGCAAGGGGTCCCTCTCATCTCAGGGTCTGGCCTCAGCCTCCCTGCCATCCTCACACTTTCCCCGTGTGTTTCAGGAAGGTCTGACTGCCCTGCACGCGGCGGCTGAAGGCGTCCACCCCGACTGTGTACAGCTGCTCCTTGAGGCTGGGAGCTGTGTGAATGCCCTCACCCAGGTAGTCAGTCCTCCCCCGGGGACGGATGTCTGCCCTTGGCTTCTGAACCCTAACTCTAACCTTGCCAATGATACCTGAACGTGTGTAAATAGGGGCCCTCAGGCCGTAGGCCCTGGGGTCTGCTCTTGGCTTCTCTGCTGCTGAGCCCTGTGACTGAGGGCAAGTCACTTCAATTCTATGAGCCTCATTCCCCAGCTATAAAATGGGGACGCTATGTAGTCACGTTCTCCATTGCTGGGAGGAGTAATTACACCTCCCAGCGTTGGGGGGTGGGGTGCTAGGAGCTTGACACCTGTTCGTGTCTTCTTATTGCTGGGTACTTGGTAGTTCGTGGGCCCCCTTTACAACAGTTACTTCAGAAAAGTTCCCCCTGTTATGCTGATGAAGAAACAGAAGCTTAGAGAGATCCAGTGACTTCCACGGGTCACAAGCCAGCAAAAAGCCAAGCTGAGGCTGAAAAGCCTGTTCCCTAGACTGCAGAGCTCATGGCTGGAAGGTTTGCCTTGCCTGTGCACAAGCCACCCCAGCGCCCAGAGCTGGAGCCCAGGACAGGCCTCCTCTCTCTCTCACTACTGACTCCTTAAGCCAGCCATTGGAAATTCTCTGTGTGTCCTGGAAAGGGGTATCATGGCCTTAGGTAGGGAGTTGCCGTTTTTGTTTTGTTTTGCTTTTTACTTTTAGATCAATGACAAATACTCTCTCTTCGCTGATTGAATGGCTTCAGGGTTTGGAATTCTCTATTTGTTCTAAATTTCAATAACGAAGCAATAATAATAAATAAAATATAATAGCAAAAATAGCTTAAAAGCCTGGGAATTAAGATAGTATGCTAATAATATTTAACACAAAAGAAGGCAATCAAGGAGAAACAGAAGAACAAAAAGGACAGGAAACATGTAGAAAATAAGTAGCAAAATGGCAAATGTAAATTCAATAATAACATCAGTGTTAACCTCCCCCAAATGTGAATACTACTTCATAAGTCACAAAACACTTAATTTGCAGAATTTCCCTAGCAGGTACACCTTGCTGCCCCAGGGTGTTGGGATGACACCAAGAACCACCCTGAGGGGGAAAGTATCTGCCCCAGGGAAACCACCTGCATCCTTGCATCTGCGTGGTGCTGCTCTTTGAGCAGCAGCCCTTTCTCTATGCCCAGAGCAGTGCTCGGGACTGAGAGGGGACGTAGAAGTGAAGTGTCAAGGCCATCTCCCCAGCCGCAACAGCATAGGAGTTTAGGGACGGGGGAGGTCGTGTCCAGCTGGTGGACATGGGCAGGGCTGGAGCTGCCCACTGCACTGGGCCCTGTGCTCTGGCCTTGGTTTGCGGTTTCTGGTAGAGGACACATTCTATCTGGACACTCCACCCCCCCGCAGGGCCTCTGAAGTAGGGGCTGACTCAAAGTGATTACATTTCCTGCCGGGAGGTGGACTGGTTCCCACTCACCCTGTGCACTCAGTTCAGACAGGACTTTGGGAGAGTGAGCAGCTCGTCCCAGTTTACCCCACACTGCCCTGGTTTTCAAACTGAAAGTCCTGGGGTACAGTCTGGGCAGTCTGGGACAGCTGGTCGCCTAGAGGGGTCCGCCTGGTGGAGCAGAGGGGGGTAGCTCATGTGGGTTGCTCTTTGGCTGGGGGTGGGCTTGGATTGAAGGGGAACACTCAGAAGGCCCATCAGGATGAAGCCTTGCCCCAGTGCTGCCCGGCTCCCGCCCGGACGGCTGAGACCAACTTCGGCAGGGCTGTGTGTGCCAGGTGCAGTTTGCTATGTGCTGGCAAATCTTACTTGCTCCCCTCTTTGAAAACCTGAGTATACCCCGCATGTCTTTACCAGCCTAGGAATGGTGCAGGCTTTGATGTATGTTCTGCAGTTTGTGACAGGAAGCTCGGGGAGAAGCCAGGACCACAGTGAGCTCCTTTTTCTAGTCACCAGGCCTGGGCAAGGCATTGATTTCTCCAGCCTCAGGGTTCAAGAGAGTAATCATCCTGGAGGGGTGTGTGTGTGTGTGTGTGTGTGTGTGTGTGACAAATGGAATAATGGATACCAAAGCCCCACTGTGAAGGACTTTCAGGACAGGGCACTGATGTCTGTTTCCCTCTAGAAAAAACAGAGCTGTCTCCACTATGCAGTCCTCGGTGGCTCTGAGGACATGGCCCGGACCCTCATCCACGCAGGAGGCCACACCAACATGGCTGATCATGTAAGTGTGGGGGCTTGGGTTGAAGGGGTCCCCACTGCAAAGTCTCCATGACTTCCCTGATAAAGCACAGCACAGACAGGTGCTTTCGGCCCCTGGGGTTGGGATGAGGGCCAGGGACTGGAGGGCCTGGTAGCTAGCATGAGGGAGGGTCAGATAAGCTTCTTTCTAGGACAGGGTTAGCAAACAAGCTGCCTTTCCTCCCAAGTGAGTTATTCGCATGTGTTCTCCACTCATTTAGCCATTGGGACTTAGTGATGGTCTTTTATTTTACAAATCTAGCCTCTTGGTTGTTCATTTTTTTCTTATTTTGTGTGGTACACTCACAGGGGACAGTATATACTTGTGGTTAAGACACGGACTTTGTCAGACAACCTGGCTTTGAGGCCTGGCACGGCCTGTCACAAATTGAATGACCTTGGGCAAGTTGCTTTGACCTCCCTGGGCCTTTGTTTCTTTATCTTTAGGTACTATTATTAGTCCTATTATGTAAATAAGGAAATATCTATTGTTTATATTAGAAAGAAGTCATTTCTTTTTCTTTTGTTTTTGTTTGTTTTTTAGAGGTCATTTCTTAAATAAGTACTGTGTTTAAAATTAGTAAGAACAACATAGCACAGTTCATCGGAATATAGAGAAAGAAGGCATCCCTAATCCCAGCAACCCAGTAAAGCAATGACTTTTCTTTTTTTTTTTTTTTTTTAATTTTATTTATTTATTTGAGAGAGAATGAGTGAGAGAGAGTATGAGAGAGAAGATCAGAGGGAGAAGCAGACTCCCCAAAGAGCTGGGAGCCCGATGCGGGACTCGATCCTGGAAGTCCGGGATCATGACCTGAGCCGAAGGCAGTCGCTCAACCAACTGAGCCACCCAGGCGCCCAGCAATGACTTTTCTTTATTCCCTTCCAGTTTTCTTCATATGTGTAGTAGTACCTCTAGCTATAAAGAATCCAGGCTAAGGCAGAATTCTGGAAAACAGGATGCTTATTTGTTTTTAACCATCAAGACACCAGAATTTTGATTCGAGTCCAGTGGTAACTATCCAAAACTATGTTGCTAGTTTTTCTAGCAACCATTTTTTTTTTAAATTAACATATAATGTATTATTTGTCCCAGGGGTACAGGTCTGTGAATCATTAGGCTAACACACTTCACAGCACTCACCATAGCTCATATCCTCCTCAATCAATGTCCATCACCCAGCCACCCCATTCCCACCCCGCCTCAGCAACCCTCAGTTTGTTTTGTAAGATTGAGTCTCTTATGGTTTGTCTCCCTCCCGATCCCATCTTGTTTCATTGCCTCTCAAATTCCTCATATCAGGGAGATCGTATGAAAATTGTCTTTCTCTGACTGACTTATTTCGCTCAGCATACTACCCTCTAATTCCATCCACGTCGTTGCAAATGGCAAGATTTCATTTCTTTTGATGGTTGCGTAGTATTCCATTGTATATATATACCACATCTTTATCCATTCATCTGCTGATGGACATCTAGGTTCTTTCTATAGTTTGGCTATTGTGGACATTCTAGCAACCATTTTTAAAATTTTATTTATTTATTTCTTTTTCTTTTTTTTTTTTTAAAGATTTTATTTATTTATTTGATAGACAGAGATCACAAGTAGGCCAAGAGGCAGGCAGAGAGAGAGGAGGAAGCAGACTCCCTGCTGAGCAGAGAGCCCGACGCGGGGCTCGATCCCAGGACCCTGAGATCATGACCTGAGCCGAAGGCAGAGGCTTTAACCCACTGAGCCACCCAGGCACCCCTTTATTTGTTTTTCTAGCAACCATTTTTAATGCCAGATGTGGTTCAATGACTACATCACACTTAACAGTTCCTCAGCTGTCGAGTATTTGTTTTTGACTTTGTCAGGATAAATAATGATTTATGAACATCTTTATGGCTTGTAACTTTGTATTTTCTTTTGCATCATATATGAATTCTCCAAATAGGATTTCTGGGTCAGGTGGTAAAAACATTTTTGTGATTCTTCATGTAACTTGTTAAATCCTTTCCAGAAAGGTCAGATCACATAGCCCCCAATAATTTATAAGTGACCTTTCACCAATATTAGGTATTAACACTTCTATAAATTTCATAGTTAAGTGATCCTTTGTTATTGCTTTATTTAGAATCTCTTTGATTACTGCTGACCCTGAATTTTCTCAGGAATTTGTTTTTCTAGTTGAAGTTCTTCTATTGTGAGTTATTTCTTCTAATCCTTTGTCTATACTTGTGTGGATTTTCTTTAACCAATTTCTTTGAGGTTATTACTCTTGGATCATAATATATGTTGCTGTTGCTTGCTCTAACAACTTTTCGACATGCTGAAGATGTAAATGTTTGTGTAATTACAGGTATTCTTGATGCAAGCTTTGAATTTTAATTTAGGAATCTTCTAGCCATGTTTTGATTTTTGATGTTTGACTCTTTAATCCTCCTACACTGTATTTTTTTTTTAAGATTTTATTTATTTGACAGAGAGAGACACAGAGAGAGAGGGAACACAAGGAGGGGGAGTGGGAGAGGGAGAAGCAGGCTTCCCGCAGAGCAGGGAGCCCAATGTGGGCCTCGATCCCGGGACCCTGGGATCATGATTTGAGCTGAAGGCAGACGCTTAATGACTGAGCCACCCGGGTACTCTACACTGTATTTTTTTGTATATAGTATGATATATTATTCAATAGATAACCCCCCCAATTTTTTTAATATTTCTATGTTAGGTACATTTATTAAATAATTATAACATTTCTTAGCACTTTTTCATTCTTTGCTTTATCACATATTTGCATTTTGATATATGATAGGCTCTATGTCTGGGCAAGTGATTCTCTTTCAATAAGTTATATGTGTAATATTTAGCTGGTACCATAGTATTTTAATTATTGTTGCCTCGTAATTTGTTCTAAAGTGATATAAAGCTCGTCTTCTTAAATATCCTAACCTTTTATCCTTTTATATTCTCACATGTTTATTTTTCCAGCTGAGAGTTGTGTTTTTTTCGATTAAAAAATCAACTTAAAAAAAAAGAATACATTTAAAAAATCAACTTAAGGGTACCAGATCAACGTACAGCAACGTACAACAACGTACAACAACCTTTTGCGTTCCTGTACACTAATAATGAAACAGCAGAAAATGAAATTAAGAGAACAATCCCACATCACATCAATAAGATAAAGGATAAAAACCATATTATTTCAATAGATGTGGAATATGCATACAACAAAGTACAATATCCATTTATGATAAAAGGCCTCTGCAAAGTAGGTCTAGAAGGAATATATCTCAACATAATAAAGGTGTTATATGAAAAATCCACAGCCAACATCATACTTAATGGAGAAAAACTGAGAGCTTTTCCACTAAGTTCAGTAACAAGGAAAGGATGTCCACTATCACCACTTTTATTCAACACTGGAAGCCCTAGCCACAGCAATTAGACAACACAGACAAATAAAAGGCATCCAAATTGGTAAGGAAGATGTAAAACTCTCATTATTTGCAGATGACATGATACCATGTACAGAAAATCCTAAAGACTCCACCAAGAAACTACTAGGGCTGAATTCAGTAAAGTTGCAGGATATAAAATCGATGTACAGAAATCTGTTGCATTCCTATACACTAATAATGAAATAGCAGAAGGTGAAATTAAGAAAATAATCACATCTACAACTATATCAGAAACAATAAAATATCTAGGAATAAACTTAACCAAAGAGGTGAAAGACCTGTACTCTGAAAACTAGAAAACACTGATGAAAGAAATTCAAGTTGATGCAAAGAAATGGAAAGACATTCCATGCTCAGGGTTGGAAGAACAAATATTAAATGTCTATAACACCCAAAGCAGTCTACAGATTTAATGCAAACCCTCTCAAAATACCAACAGCATGTTTCACAGAGCTAGAACAAACAATCTTAAAATTTGTATGGAACCACAAAGACCCTGAATAACCAAAACAATCTTGAAAAAGGAGAACAAAATTGGAGGTATCATAATTCAAGACTTCAAGTTATATTTC
Organism: Martes martes; assembly: GCF_963455335.1. NCBI lineage: Eukaryota > Metazoa > Chordata > Mammalia > Carnivora > Mustelidae > Martes > Martes martes. The sequence goes on from NC_137894.1 coordinate 45,280,263, forward strand.
AAAGCTATATCAATTAAAACAGTATAGTACTGACATAAAAACAGACACACAGATCATGGAATAGAACAGAAAATGAACCCACAATTATATGGTCAATTAATCTTCGGTAAAGGAGGAACGTACATATGATGGGAAGAAGAGTCTGTTCAACAAATAGTGCTGGGGAAACTGGGCAGCCACATGAAGAAGAATGAAACTGGACCACTTCCATCACACACAAAAATAAGCTCAAAATGGATGAAAGACCTAAATGTGAGACCTGAAACCATAAAAACCCTTGAAGAGAACACAGGCAATAATTTCTCTGACATTGGCCATAGCTACTTTTTTTTTTTTTAAAGAATTTTCATTTATTAAGGGGCGCCTGGGTAGCTAAGTTGGTTAAGAGTTTTCATTTATGGGGTGCCTGGGTGGCTCAGTGGGTTAAAGCCTCTGCCTTCGGCTCATGTCATGATCCCAGGGTCCTGGGATCAAGCCCTGCATTGGGCTCTCTGCTCAGCAGGAAGCCTGCTTCCTCCTCTCTCTCTGTCTGCCTCTCTGCCTACTTGTGATCTCTCTCTCTCTGTCAAATAAATAAATAAATAAATAATCTTTAAAAAAAAGAATTTTCATTTATTTATTTTTGAGAGGGAGAGAGAGAGAGAGAGAGAGCACAAGCAGGGGGAGTGGCAGGCAGAGGGAGAAGCAGACTCCCCACTGATCAGGGAGCTGGATGTGGGACTTGATCCCACGGTCCTGGGCTAAAGGTGGATGTTTAACGCACTGAGCCCCACAAGCACCCAGCCATAGCTACTTTTTTCTAGAAAGGTCTCTGGAGGCAAGGGAAACAAAAGCAAAAATAAACAATTGGGACTACATCAAAATTAAAAGCTTCTGCACAGCAAAGTTAACACTCAACAAAACTAAAAGGTAATCTATGGGATAGGAGAAGATATTTGCAAATGACGTATCTGATAAAGGGTTAGTGATCCAAAATATATAAAGACTCAACACCCAAAAAACAAATAACCCAATTTAAAAATGGACAGAAGACACAAACAGACATTTCTCCAAAGAAGACATCCAGATGGCCAATACACACAAGAAAAGATGCTCAATGTGTCATCATGAGGGAAATGCAAATCAAAACTACAATGAGAGATCACCTCATACGGGTCAGAATGGCTAAAATAAAAAACATAAATAAAAAGTGTTGGTGAGGATGTGGAAAAAAGGAAGCCTCTTGCACTGTTGGTGGGAATGCAAACTGGTGCAGCCACTCTGGAAAACAGTGTGGAGATTCCTCAAGAAATTAAAAATAGAGCTACCCTATGATCCAGTAATTGCACTACTGGATATTTACTTGAAAAATACAAAACCACTAATTCAAAGGGATACACGCACCTCTATGTTTATTGAAGCATTATTTACAATAGCCAGACTATGGAAGCAGCTCAAGTGTCCATTGATAGGTAAATGGATAAAGAAAATGTGGTATATATAGTTAATGGAATATTATTCAGCCAAATCTTGCCATTTGCAACAACACAGATGGAGCTAGAACGTATAACACTAAGGAAATAAGTCAGTTAGAGAAAGACAAATACCACATGATTTTGGTCATATGTGGAATTTATGAATCAAAACAAACAAGCAAAGGAAAGAAAAAGAGAGAGGGGCAAACCAAGAAACAGACTCTTTTTTTTTTTTTTTAAGATTTTATTTATTTATTTGTCAGAGAGAGTGAGCACAGGCAGACAGAGAGGCAGGCAGAAACAGAGGGAGAAGCAGGCTCCCTGCTGAGCAAGGAGCCCGATGTGGGACTGATCCCAGGACGCTGGGATCATGACCTGAGCCGAAGGCAGCCGCTTAACCAACTGAGCCACCCAGGCGTCCCAAGAAACAGACTCTTAACTTTAGAGAACAAACTAATGGTTACCAGAGGGGAGGTGGGTGGAGGGATGGATAAAACAGGTGATGGGAATTAAAGAGTACACATTATCACAATGAAAAAAAAATAATAACACAGAACTATACCCCTGAAACAAATAATACATTATATGTTAAGAAAAAGAATAATAAAAAAATAAATAAAATTTAAAAACCAATATAAGATTTAGAATAATCATTGTAGGACTATAAATTAATTGGAGATAATTAAAAAGATTTTAATATTTACTCTTCTGTAGGAACTTATCTCTCTACATATTCGAATAAAACTTTAAACCCACCAACAAAGTTGAACTTAAAAATTTTTTTAAAGGAATGAAACATAAAAGGAAGTTTGGAAAACAGAATCATCCAGATTTTTACTACCCTGACACAAATATTCTTCTTTATTTACTCTCTCTTTTTTTTTTTTTTGCCTACTTTGGTATAGATTATACTACATATACTACATATACATATATACTACTTTGGTTAGAATTATACTATGTATATAATTTTGGGTCCAGATAATCACGAGCATTTCCATGTGGCTGCATAGATACTGATGGTGACATCTGGTCTGATGAATGGAGGCACTGTGATTTATCAACCTCCTCCACTGGGATAGAGCATCTGGCTTACTTGCCAGTACAGGTAGCACAGCTGTATGCATATGACTTCTTTTCTCTTTTTGGAAAGATTCTCAGACATAGGGAATTTGAGGTCAAATATTGTGAGCATCTTTCTAGCTCTTGATATGTAAGCTGGACCACTTCCTGAAAGTCTTGTGCGCATCTGCAGAAACACGAGCAGTATCCAGGCTGCGAGTGTCCTGGTCCTCTTACCCCAAGAGCTTTACATTTTCTCCCAATTAAAAAAGACCCCAGCAGCACCTGGCAGGCTCAGTCAGAAGAGCCTGGGACTCTGGATCTCAGGGTCGTGAGTCTGAGGCGCATGATGGGTGTAATGAATATGCAAGAAGATAAACTTTAAAAAATAAATATCAAGTATCCCTCACCATTGTCTTAATTTACACCCCTTCGATTATTATCAAAAGTGAACATTTTTCCATTTGTGGTAAATTGTCTCTTCAAATTGTTTGCACATTTACATATAGGGATCTAATTTGATTTTTCAATTAGTTTGCATCTTTACTACTCTTTACTTTACTACTAGTAGTACTTTACTACTACTGTATACTACTCCGTATGTAGTATATATCAGCCTTCCGCCTCCAATGTTGACAACAAAGATTTCTTCCTGGTAAGCTGTTTGCCTTTTCATTTGGGCTAGGTTTGCCCCTATTTATTTACTTATATTATTTTTGTTACATTTACATTTAAAAAAAAATGAAAATAATCTGCTGGTAGTAACAGTGTCAAAGACACGGTCCTAAAGAGTGAAGATCCTAACAAGTCAGATCTGATGTTTTTCCTTTGCTTTTTTATATTGTTTCTGTGCCTGGTAAATGAATCTCTTTGCTCATAACTTCAAAATAGTTTGTTTTCTTCTAATTTTTTCATAAGTTGATTTTTAAAGATTTATCTTATTTATCATTAAGTAATCTATATACCCAACATGGGGATTGAACTCACAACCCCAAGATCAAGAGTTGCATGCTCTTCTGAGCCAGCCAAACACCCCTCCATAAATTTTTAAAAGCCAACTTTTAAAAATCAGATCTTTTAAAAAATCAAATTTTAAATATCTATGGTATCAAACAGGGATCAATGTGTATTTTTCCTTCCAAAATGACTGACTACTTATCTTAACACCTCTTACTTAATAAGCCTCCCTTCTGTGACACATCTTATTAAATACTTAAATTCAATGGACTGTTACAATGAACTGTTTCCTGTAGGGGTTACGTGCTCTTTCCGCCCCTGTTGAGGGCTGATTCAGTCTACACAGCAGCCACCCCTAGTGTCTGTTCATCAGAGGCAACCTCAACCTCTGTTCACTCTTCTAAAAGGGCAGATACTCCCATTTGTTCCCCCATCTCTGATGACTTTCTGCCTCTGATGGGATCTGCTTCCTTCTTAGCATTTGGCACAACTGATAGGACAAGTTGTTTCTTGTATTTATTGTCAGTTTTCCCAACAGAATGCAAACTCTGCTGATGCTGTTGCTGATGATGCTTTGTCTGTTCTGTCCACTGCTGGATCCTCAGTGCCTAGAACGTACTTTGCACACAGTGGACAATCTATACGTACCCATTGAATGAATGAATACCAGCTAAACATTCACCAACTTCAGCTACCTCTATCTGCTGGTCCAGGAGGACCAGTGTTCTGCTAGCTGGGGATCTTTGGCTGCCTCTAGTATGGATGTCCCCTCCCTCTGATGCAAGGCAATAGAGCCAATACTATGAGCCAATACTGCAGCATGGGGCGCATCCTGGTCTCTTTTAGGGATGCCCTGCCCTCCTTTGTCCTTTCAGATTGCTGCAAGATGTGGCTCCTATGTGTAATAAAAACAGTTATTGGGGGTACCTGGGTTAACCAGTTGGTTAAGCATCTGCCTTTGGCTCAGGTCATGATCCTGGAGTCCCAGGATGGAGGCCTGCATCAGGCTCCTTGCTCAGCGGGGAGCCTGCTTCTCCCTCCGCCTGTCACTCCCCCTGCTTATTCTTTCTCTCTGACCAAAAAAAAAAAAAAAGAAAAGATTATCAGTGGGGTTTAGGAGTACAGAGTGTAAGCAGATGGGTGGTAGGGGTGGAAGAAGGCTTTCCTTAGGTACCTTGTGTACTTTTTGGTTCTTTTGTTTTTTATAAATAAAATGTAAAACAACTAAAAACAACTTTCTCTCTTTCCACTCCCTTTTCAGACCACATTCCCCTAGATGTGTTTCCAGGACAACTGAGGCTAGATCTGGTGTATTCGCTTATCTTATCTCCATAGTTTGCAGCTTCCTGGAAAGCCAGTCCTTGTAGTTCTGACAAGTTTCCAGAACTTGTTTCTCACCTGAGACGTGCATTTGAGCCAGTTTCAGTCTCTGCCCATTCAATGGCACAGCGCACATTTTCCAGCCTGGATTTTGATTTCACAGCCATCCAGCAATGATCTGAGGACACTGTTGAAATTCTTAGAGTAGTTTTACTTGGGTTTAAAAAAATTTTTTCTAGGGATGCCTGGGTGGCTCAGTTGATTGAGCCGCTGCCTTCAGCTCGGGTCTGATCCCAGGGTTCTGGGATTGAGTCCCACATTGGACTCCTTGCTCAGCGGGGAGCCTGCTTCTCTCTCTGCCTCTGCTTGCCACTTTGCCTGCTTGTACTCTCTCTCTGACAAATAAATAAAATCTTTAAAAAAAATCTTTTTTTTCTAGATGTGTTTCAGAATCCTTTTTGAAATTTGGGTATGGGATTACATTAAACTTGTAAATATAAGAGAAAATGGTCATCTTTATAATGTATTTTCACTAGGAGCATGAAGTCTGCTATTTCTTTGTCTTCTTTTCTATCCCTCAGTGATGTTATATGGCTTTATTTTGCCTTTGATATGTCCATTAACAATTATACTCTTCATAGATACTCTGTATTTTGGGCTGTCATGGAGAAGGTATCTTTTAAAAAATATGTCATTGCTTGTAGGGATTCAAAACAGGAATGCTATTGACTTGGGTTTTATCTTCTATATGACTTTGAATTAATTTTACTACAGTTTTTTTTTGGGGGGGGGAGTAATAACTTTTCTAACCTGTCTAGATATACAATCACATTGCCTACAAAATCATCGTATAGTTTAAATCTTCTTTTCCAATATCAATAAACCTTTTTCATTTTTTTTTATTTTTAAAAATTTCTGGCCTAAACTAATAGACATTGGTAGAAGACATTTTTATCATTTTGTGTGTCTCTGTGTGTGTTCTGTTCTATAATCTTTTTATACTCAATATATGAGGGTGTTTTTCCACCATCAATCTTACTAGCTTTGTACTATTCCTCTATGTCTATGTCACTATATCACCAAGTGACAAGGATAGGATGGCAGTATCTCCACTTTGTCATATGGTCAGGAGGGAGTCATACGGGACCATCGATGAAGGAGTCTTCCAGCCTTGAGAGAGGCCTTGCATGTGTGTTGGACTTGTGAGGTCTCTGTTCTGGTCTCAGCTGACTCTCTCATTCATTCCTTTCATGCATAAACAGTAATCAGGCACCTACCTCGGTGCTTGGGGGAGAAACTCCCAATAACACAAGGTTCTTGTTAGCTATGGGCAAGTCATTTATGTCTTCTGAACCTCAGCGTTCCTGTTCATAAGAAGAAAATACTAGTAACACCATTTCTATATATGCTGCCCAGGTTCATGTGTGGATTCCATGAGATATTAGAGAATTTTTAAGTGTTGCTAGAAGGTAACCTCAGGAAACATCACTTGTTAGATGAAGAGTCCAGAGAAGGGAAATGACTTGCCCACAGTCACATAGTGAGTTCCTGGGATAGCGAGGTCTCAAACTTGGATCTTCAGGCTCCCACCCACCTTACAATGCAGAAACTCCAGGGTTTCAGCCTTTGGGGCTATCGATTCCTTGAGCCAGTGATGTCCTCCGAGGAGCAAGAAGGTCCAAACCGAAAAGCACTATATGTATACAGCCTTCCCTCCATCCACCCCCAGCACTAACCTACCAACCTGTGCAGGGCCGTCCTGGGAGGGACCCATCAGATGACCCATGTGTCTCCTCCCCCAGCAGGGCATCTCTCCTCTGCACCTAGCTGTGAAACACAACTTCCCTGCCTTGGTCCAGCTCCTCCTCGATGCCGGTAGCGACCTGGATGCCACAGACAACGTAAGTGGTTGCAGAAACCATTTGGGCCCCAGAGGGCTTCTGGGCACCCTCCCAGGCTGGCAGGGCTTGGCTGCCATCTCCTAGCCTGGCTCAGAGCTGAGAAATTACTTCTTTAGTTTGTAAAAAAGCTGTGTGAATATTTGTTGAAGGGAATGGCATTTTATCAACCATTCCTCTATTTGGAACATTTTGGTGGTTTCCACGTTGCTGCCATGGTCCATCAAACACTCCAGTAAACATTTTCCTACATTCTACTGTCTCCTTTCATTGATTTCTTTATCCCTGCTTTGGGAAAATTTCCAGGACAAGGGTGAGTGGGGCAGTCTTGTGTCACAAGAGGCCTCTGAGTCCTGAAGTTGTGCTCAGTCAGGAGCCCTTTCAATGCCTGTTCCCCACATGCCTCCCCCCAACCATGTAGTTCTCAGTGCCTGTACCTACAACCATGAGCAGTGGAAAGAAACTTGGCAGGATGCAGCATATGCCTTCAAAACAATCAGGCTTTGAGCTTCAGTGAATTGGGTCTCAAGTAATACATTAGAAGCTCATGCACAAAGATACCTATTGCAACATTGCTTATCAATCTTCAACTTGCAAATGGCCCAAATATTTAATAATAGAGAAATGATCAGGTAGATTATGGGCTAGACATAGATTACTGTGGAGCTGTTAAAAATGGGCTTTGTCGGAGTTTATAATATGTGGACAAGTTAGGTAGAAAAATGGATGCAAAATATATAGATGGGGTGATCTCATGTAAAATCAACAAACCAAAATCATTCTGCATTACAGACTAGAAGAATTATATTGGGCTCGTTACAGAGATAGACTTAGCTAGCAAGTGGTATTTTTTTCCTTTGTTCTTTCTGCTTTTTTTGTTTTTATTAAGTTTTCTCTGGTACTGAGTTTATGACTAAACCCATCTTACTCCCTCCCATAACTTCTTAGAGAAACTTGTTAAGATGCAGTTAGAAGTGTACCCACCTTGGACCTGTCCTGGTTTGAGTTTTGTACACTTGTACATGCTTTTCTACTCTCCTATCCCTTTGGCTTCTTCCCCAGAGGCAGCAGACGCCCCTCCACCTTGCGGCTGAGCACGCCAGGCAGGACATAGCGGAGATGCTCCTCATCGCGGGGGTTAACTTGAACCTGAGAGATAAGGTACATCTGCTCCCAACCAGCCTCCCTTTCAAGCTTTCATGGCTTCCTCTTTGCCAGAGACCCTACTACAGAAACCTCCCGCTCTCAGACTGTTGAAAGCTTCCCATCCTTTATATACTAGCTCAGATGCTGCTTCCACCAGGAAGCCTTCCTAGACCTCCATCCCCTTCCTCCTCTGAGGTCCCTCAGGACTTGGCCTGCCCTTCTGCCAGTCTAGAACTATGAGGTGGTTGTCTTCTGTTTCATGGTCCCTCAGATTTTGAGCTCCTTGAGTTGCCCAGTGGTGAGGGGGAGGAGTAGAGGAGCATCACATCACCATTTCACAGTCCCCTACACGTGGGGTAGGGGTAGGGAAGCTTCCTGGCTCTTTGTGCCTGGGTGGGGGGGCGGGGGGGGGGCACTACTCCCTCAGGTGGCCAGAGGTTCCAGATGAGCTGAGGACTTGTTATAAGGCTAAGAGGTCACAAGCTTGTGAGGGAAAGGGGCTTGCACACATGAGCCAGTCCTTGACATGGTGTACGGAAGAGCTGTGGGGGATGGCCCCCCCCCGCCAGAAATAGGCCCTGAGGCTAGACCTGGAGGGGGGCTCCTTGGCTTGAGCTGGGCCCCAGGGCAGCTGGCCAGGTGTGAGGAGGAGCTTCCCAACTCCCTGCACCTGCCTGGAGATTGAGGCCAGCCCTGTGCTGGAGGCCTGGAGCAAAAGGCCTGAGGTGGGCGGGCAGACGTATCTTGACGATCCCAGTCCCCCTCTCTGGGCTCTGGTTTCAGCTGAGAAGAGGGCCAGGTGACCCCTATTTCACAGGTGATGTTGAAGAGTTATGCAGGCTGAGTTTCATATGCTCTAAGACTTCCTAAATCTAAACAAGAGGCAGTTGCTGGAATTACTGCCTCATTCTTCCCGTGCCTTCCATGCCCCTCGTCATGCCCAGAAAACATTTCTGCTCTCCTTTCTACTGGAAGCCACTTTCTTAGGGGCAGAACGTTTGCAGCAGATGCTAGAGGCCACCCTACAGCTCTCCTGTAGCAACTCTGGCTTCCCTTACTTCTTCCTCGCAGCAAGGGAAAACCGCCCTGGCAGTGGCCGCTCGCAGCAACCACGTCAGCCTGGTGGACATGATCATAAAGGCTGATCGCCTCTACACGTGGCAGAAGGTACGGACACCCTGCACAAGGTCTGTCCATGTTGCAGAGCGAGCGGCCAAGGCGCGAGGTGGGGCTGGCTTTGAACCCCAGCCCTGACCCAATTCAGGTCCTTGCACCGCCCACCCTAGTTTCCAAGGAGGGGATAATCCTGGCCTTACCCACCACCACGGCTGTCTGTGAGCATCTGGAGCTGAATGAGCCAAGGTAGTCCGGGGGCCGTGCCAGTGTGGAGGTAGTATGGATGCTATTAGAGCGCCCGGCGGATGGACGCGTGTGCGCATGCCTGCGTGCGCGAGGAACAAGATGGCAAATTGGTTTCCGCTCACTGCCATCTCCAGGTGACTGGGATTGCTGCTGGGGGTGTTGTCTCCAGGCAACTTTCTGAGCCCAGAAGGAAAGAGTGCCGGGATGGATTAGTGATGCCTGCTGAGGAAGTGGGGAAGAAGAGTAGCGAATGTAAGATCATGCTGTTCCAGTCGCCAGTAAATGGGGGGGGGGGGCTTTTTTTGTTTTGGGTGGGTTTTTTTGGTCTTTGAGGTTGTTTTTATAGTTGGAAAATAATTTTTGCATTTACTTCACTTTTTAAAAATTAATAATTTATCAACAAATTTTAAAACCTGGTTTTCCTTGGGGTGCCTGGGTGGCTCAGTTGGTTAAGTGTCTGCCTTCCGCTGACAAGATCCCAAGGTCCTGGGATGGAGTCCCTTCTCGGGAATCCCTGCTCAGCCAGAAGTCTGCTTCTTCCTCTCCCTCTATCCCTGCTCATGCATGTGCTATCTCCCTTTCTTGCTTACTCTTTTAAATAAATAAAATAAGATAAACATCTAGTTTTCCTTAAACGTTTAAATTCATTTTGTAAATCTTACTCCATTTACACAACTGGTATTTTTTAGGAATCTTGGAAATTTCCATTTTCTAGGAAGGCTTTTGATTAATGTTTGGACCCATGTTTAAACTTAAACTATCTTAAACAATTTAAGCGACTGATTAAATTTGATAGATTTTTTTTTTAAAGCACTTTGCTTCCTTAGTTTTTCTTTTTTTTTTTTTAGAGAGGGAGGTGGGGTAAGAGGAAGAGAGAGAATCCCAAGTAGACCATGGGGTTCGATGCCACACCCTAAGATTATGACCTGCGCTCAAATCAAGAGTGGACACTTAACTGACTGAGCCACCCAGGCGCCCCCTAAATTCTTTTTTAAAGATTTTATTTATTTATTTGACAGACGGAGATCACAAGTAGGCAGAGAGGCAGGTGGTGAGGGGGTGGTGGGGAAGCAGGCTCCCTGCTGAGCAGAGAGCCCTATGTGGCCACGCTGGGATCATGACCTGAGCCGAAGGTAGAGGCTTTAACCCACTGAGCCACCCAGGCACCCCAGGTGCCCCCTAAATTCTTAAATTATCCCAGTAAATCCAGTAAATTAAACCTATAAAGTGAATCTCAAATATCTTAAACATTCCAATATTGTTTGCAAACTTAGCTTCTCCTGTACCGCTCATAAAAATCACTATTTCAAAATCAGTAACAAATTTCAATAGGAATCATAAGATATTCTCTTTCATGGGCATGCTAGATTCTCAGAAACATTACAGCCCCTGTTCATACAACAGGTTACTCCTAACTGTGACCCCAAAATATTAATACCAAGGGTTTGATGAACTGATTCCTCTTAGTGCTTGATTCTAACACCTCAGACTTGAAAAGTTCTCAATGCTAAGGCATCTGGGCAGTTAGAATCACAAACCTCTCTCCCACCCACAGGCTAATTCAAACAGAATCACTGGTGTGGGGACCAAGCATCCGTAGTTTTGTTTTGTTTTTTTTATTAGATTCTATTTTTTATTTTTATTTTAAGATTTTATTTAACAGAAAGAGAGATCATAAGTAGGCAGAGAGGCAGGCAGAGAGAGAGGGGGCAGCAGGCTCCTAGGTGAGCAAAAAGCCCAATGCAGGGCTCCATCCCAGGACCCCGGGACCACGACCTGAGCCAAAGGCAGAGGCCTTAACCCACTGAGCCACCCAGGCACCCCTAGATTTTATTTTTTAAATTAATCTTGACACCAAACATGAGACTCAAGCTTATACCCCCACGATCAAGAGTCGCATGCTCCACGGAATGAGCCAGCCAGGTGCCCCAGGAGTCAGTGGTTCTTAAAGCTCCCAGATGATCCCATGCACAGATGCAGCCGGGAACCCTGCTGAGGAACCTCCCCAGGTGACAGCCAGTCTCCCAGGTCATCGCGTCACTGGCCACTGTTGACCAGGATATAAGATTTGCAGCTGCAGACGCCAGAACCCACCTGAGCTTTTTTAAGAACCAGAACTCTGTACCCACATCATTTAGAGGGGCTTACTTAGGCCTTTGTGGGGTTAACTTAGGCTATCACATAATTCTTTTGTAACTTCTCATTTTATCACCTGCTTTGCATAGAAAGAATTCTGTAAGCCCGTCTTTACTACTTGTTGGGATTCAGGAAATCTAGTTAGTGCCTGATCCTTGGTTTGGCTTGACTGGTGTTAGCCACAGCCGCCGAGTCTTTCTGCTCGCGCTTGTGTAGCAAAAACATAGAGAAAAAAGAGGAATTGGGAAGGCTTCCCAGAAAAGGTGGCATGTGGGTGATCTTTGGACTGTGGCAGTAGGGTTGAGGGACAGGCAGGTGAGAAAAGGAATTCTGGACGGAGAAACAGTGTGAGCTGCTGGGGTTCCCAAAGTCAAAGCAAGGCACAGAGCAAGAAACCCGAGTAGCACACACGATGCCCCAGCCCTGGGATGCTGCTAGGGCCCCATCCAAACTCCCACGGGAGAGCCTGGCAGGGATTTCCCCCCAGATGGCAGCTGCACTTTTGGGATCTGCTCCACAGGATCACCCCTTGTGCAGGGACCCCAAGGATCCCTATGGGAAGAACTTTACCTTTAAGCAGGACCATCGGCAGGAAAGGCAGCAATTCCACTCTGTGCTGTGGCGACTGGCCTCCAGGGACCTGCGGCCTCACGAGTGGAAGAAGCTGGCGTATTGCTGGGAGTTCACTGAGGCCCACATCCACGCCATCGAGCAGCAGTGGACAGGTACCGCCCTGTCTTTCCCCACCCCAGAGTGACCAGTGGGCGGCAGGGGCGGGGGGGCGGGATTGGGTATTCGGTTTTCTGTGTTTCTGGGGGGAAAGCCCCTGCAACCCGCAGCTTGACTACAGTAAGCCACATGGCATCGTCAACATCCCACATGGCTCTCCAGCCTTCCAGGCCTTTGCTCAGGCCGTGCCCTCTGCCTCTCCCTCCCCACTGACCTGTGAACTTCACATTCTTCATGAGTTAGGCCAAACCGATACCCATCATTCACATACCAAACGAAAGGCACTCCCTATAAAAAGGAGAGGACCAGATCTTGCCACCATTATTTAGTATCTGTTTGGAAATGTTGGCCCAGAGCTCCTGGGTGGCTCAGTCGGTTAAGTGTCTGCCTTCAGCTCAGGTCCTGGGCCTGGGGTCGCGGGATCTGGGATTGAGCCCTGAGTTGGGCTCCCCACTCAGCTGGGAGTCTGCTTCTCTGTCTCCCTTTGCCCCTCCCCCCATCATGCTCACTTGGTCTCTCTCTCAAGTTAAAAAAAAAAAAAAAAAGTTGCCCCTGGTACTAGGACAGAAAACAGAAACAGAAATAAGGACTGTAAATATTGAAAGGAAGAGAGAGATTTATTAACTTCAGATGCTATAATCATGCACAGGAAGTCTAGTCAACTGAAAAACTCAATAAAATAATGCCGTGAAATGGCTAAATATGATAAAATGTACAGACACCATAGTATTCCTGGGTACCATCAATAGGTGGGTAGGATATATAGAGGTATTTTGGGAAAGCTATTCCATTTGCAAGTTTCTAAAAAGAAATATAAATGGCATATGAGTAAAACAATAAACATTAGTTCAACTATAAACAAAAGATTTGGGTAGGTGGAATGACAGTCTGTATTCCTGGCTAGAAGTGTCAGGTAGACATCGATTTCTCCCAAACTAGTTTAAAATTTTGATTTTTTTTTTTAAAGATTTATCTATTTGAGAGAGAGAGAACAAGTGGCAGGGGCAGAGGGATAGGGAGAGATAATCCCAAGCAGATTCCTCACTGAGCTTGGAGCCCAACATCGGGCTTAATCCCACAACCCAAAGATCATGGCTCCAAGATCATGACCCCGAGATCATGACCAAGAGCTGGATGCTTAACTGACTGAGCCACCCAGGATCCCCTGATTCAGGTTTAATCACATCAAAATAGGAGGTTTTTGAAACTTGACTAAAAGATTCTAGAGTTCTCTTGAAAGAATCAAGAAGGAATGATTAAAGATTTTATTTACTCGAGAGAGAGAGAGAGCATGTATGAGAGAGCACAGGAGAGAGAGCATGAGCTGGGGTTGGGGGGTAGAGGGGAAGGGAGAAACAGACTCCCCGCCAAGCAGGGAGCCTGACTCAGGACTCGATTCCAGGACCCCGGACCATGACCCGAGGTGAAGGCAGACGGTTCACCGACTGAGCCACCAGGCACCCCAAAGAGGGACTAGTGAAGGGAAGGGAAAAGTGAAGAGGATCTAATCCAAACAGACTCAACCTGTTATAAAGCTCAAATAATTAGCATAGAGAGATACCGGACAGAAAAACAGGCACACCAGTTAGTGGAACAGAGCAGGAATAAGAACTTTCAGAGAGGATAAAGGAGCCCGCCTAAATAATGGGGCTGGGGGCAAGGGATAGTGAATAAATGGGCCAAATGAAGCCACTATGCCAAAGGCAGCACCATGAGGAAGTGCCTGCTAATGGCCCAGAGGGGGCCAGAAAGTCCGAGCACACAATGGACTGACCTGGCCCCAGTGGCTGGGAGAGGAGACCTACCTAGTCACAGAGTGGAGTAAAAAGCGCACCCCCTCCTCCCACACTGAAGAGTGTTATTTTAGTTATTACAGTTATTTTCAAACATGGCCGTACATTGGAATTACCTGGGAAGGCTTAACACCGCTCACTGCTCAGGCCGCGCCCAGACCCAAATAGGTTGGAATCTCTCGGGGTGGGTGGGTGGGGAATGGCACCCAGGTGTCAGTATTTTTTGGAAGGCTTCCAGGGAGTTTCCAGTGAGCACTTATAGCTGAGAACCACTGGTGTAGGGGAAAGAACATGGCCACCTCTGTCTTGCACTAAGCCAGTTTTCTCATCTGTAAAATAGGACCACTGGCGGGCAAGGCACAGGTTACTATGAGTAGCCAGGAAAGCAGGGAATAGTCCCGTGTGTCATGGGATCACAACAAGGAGTGCCAGTTCTGTCTTCAGAGCGACACCAACATGATGCATGTGGACGCTCAGGAGAAAGCCTGCAGCTGGGGAAGTTCTAGAGTCCTCAACACAAAACCTCCACCCCCACCCCCTCTGAGCCTGTCCTGTCCCTCCTCTCCCCATCTCTGGCCTGAGCTCCACTGGAGCTTAGAAAAGGGCCTGGCTCTCTCCTACCTGGCATGTGCAGGAGGTGGTGCAGGGCAGCCAAGGGGGGCTCGGTTGGCTCCTTCTCTTTCTCCCCTCACGGTCGTCAGGCACCAAGAGCTACCAGGAGCATGGCCACCGGATGCTACTCATCTGGCTGCATGGTGTGGCCACCGCCAGTGAGAACCCTGGCAAAGCGCTGTTTGAAGGCCTCGTGGCCATTGGCAGGAGGAACCTGGCTGGTAAGTATCCCTAGCTCTAGGCAGCACTGCCCCCCCCAGAATGTGACAGAGCCCCTGGAGGTCTGCTCAGACCACAGTGCAGTGGTGCTGGCTCTGAACCTTCCAGATTCTAGGAAGGTCCTTCCAGGTCCTAGCCTTGTCTACTGGAATTCAGGCAGAGCCCTGGGCAAACCAGTGCCTCCCAGGTCCCCGTCTCCCCATCCACGCCGTCAGTGTGCTGGCTCAGATCATGCCTGCAACCTTCACAGCCACAAAGCCACCAATGCTATCATCTCTTCCTCTCTGGACCTCTGTACTTTGATTTTTTTTCTAATTTGGAATAAGGCTGGAACAGCTTGCAGACCTCTTTCACAAATAGTAAGACATATGGGCCAGAACTGGCTTAATAGGAGTTCCAACAGTTCGATCTGGTCAAATAAAATTTCTGAGACCATCACAACCTTTGGAGCCTGTCCATTCTACATGCCTGGTTTGAGATTCTGAGCACCCTGTGGAACTATCAGGCAAGCAAGATAGAATGTGCAGTACTAAAAACAAAATCAGCTCACAGTGAAAGAGCTGTAAATACCATAATGGCCGCTGGCGTGGTGTACTATGGGGCAACTCCAGGACGAGGTATCAGGCAGTCAGCAGTAGTAATGAAGGCTGTTTGTCAGGCAGTAACAGTGAAAACAGGGCTGGCACGTCCTAGAGAGGAGAAAGGAGAGTCCCCTGTGTGGTGGGTAACTCACAGCAGCTGTGGGCAAGGTGGAAAAACAATCATGGCCCCGGGGTGGCGGGGGGAGAGGAGTTAGGGACGACTTTTTCTTTTTCCAAAATGTTCTTAAATATCTATCTTCTTTTAGCACAAACACTAGCAGGCAATTAAAACATAAAACCAGCCCTGTGAGGCAGAGCGTAGGCAACATGAAGCAATAGGATTCCTCTCTCTTGCAGAAAGCATCAGGAAGAAAGCAAATGCTGACCCGGGGGCCCCCAGCAGGTGCACGGCCATGTAACCAGAGGGGCCAGACTTTCAGGGGCATGGGGCCTCAGAATGGAAGCCACTGAACAGAAGAGGACCACCACTAGGACTTTTAAAACAAAAAAATCACTGTTAACAGACCTCCAGCTGCTTGTACTGAACTGCGCAGCCGAGCAGGAGCAGTGGGCACGGCTTGTAATCTTTCACGAGGGCTGGTCTGGGGCCGGCCTGGGTTCTGCAGGTAATCCCTTCCCACAGGTATGGTCCTTTACAGCTCTTGAAGCCTCACAGCAGTCTCCTGAGATGCAAGGAGCATCTTTTCAGAGAGGACACTGAGGCCCCGGATGGATAAAGCAGCTAGTCCAGCTGTTGAGGTCGGGGGCCAAACCCCGAATTCCTGTCTCTCCAACTGTCACTTACAAAATGGACCGCCCTTCGCTCATTCACTGGCTTTTCATGAACACCATGCTTACTCCACAGCTCTGTTTCTGTCCCCAATCGTGTTCCAGGAGGCACACGCTCTTTTTTTCTGTTTTAGAGATTTTTTTAATTTAAAATTTTTATTTTGAAATCCTTTCAGACCTAACAAAAAACACTGCAGAACCAGTACAAAGAATTTCTGAAAATACTTTGCAATGCAGCTTCCCCAAATATTAACATCTTAATCACAACATAATTTTCAAAACCAGAAAGTGAACACTGATACCACACTCTTAACTCCTCCTCAGACCTGATTCCCATTTTGTCAGTTGAGCCGTTCATGTCTTTTTCTGGACCAGGATCCAGTCCAGGAACATGCCTTACATTAAGTTGTTGTCTTAGTTTTACTAGCCCTATCTAGAAGGTCACCTCTCCAGAGAAGCAGGGTCTAAGAGAACTTTCTGGTGTGACGTGAATGTTCCAGATCTGGGCTATTCAATGTTTACTCCTAGCCAGCCACCTGTGGCTGCTGGGTACTTAAAGTGTGGCTAGTGGGCCTGAGGAACCGAATGTGTAGTTTAATTTTTAAATGATCAGAAATTTAAATAGGCCTCTGTGGCAAGGGGCAAGCATACTGGGCGGCCCAGCTGGTCTGGAGTTTTGCTCTCGGGTGCCAGGCCAGCACAGGCTGCCCTGTGGCTCGGCCGCACTGGTGAGAGCGGGGCACCCCAAAGATGCGACTCAGGAAGCCTCACCAGGGTTTCACAGGTGTGGGGAATTATCTGCGCAGGGCAAAAGCTTGGAAGTTCTGCCTCCAAGCGCTTTCTAAATGGCGCTCTCTCACTTGTGGCACAGCTTGCTGTGGCCAGTTTAGGAGCCCACGTCTAAGAAAAACTCGCCACAGATATACCCGCTGGGCCCGAGTCCTGGGACGGAGACAGGATAAAAGCTGTTAGAGCTGAAAGGGGCTTCAGCCGTCACACAGGGCCAGTGGGAACTCCCAGTAGTACAGTCCTCTGAAAGGCAGCTGCCATTCTATCTGCCCATATGACAAATGCATTTGCTCTCTGACCCAGCAATCCCACCAGGAGGAATTTATCCTACAGATAAACCTGCAAACACTATATTTAACACAAATGCGAAAAAATGTAGCAGAAACTGTGCTGTGCAGAGGGGTGCATGGGAACTCTGTACTTTCTGCTCAGAGTTGTTTTTAACTGTTCCTATTAATAATTTTTAAAAACCACCTAGAACTTATGAAAAGCAAGAAAAGGCAGCTTTGAAACCAACCTGTTTCACATGCAGTAACCTGTAGGCCTGAGGCTTCAGCATTCTCAGCCAGATTCAGACCACCCCGCTCCGCCCCCTGTGCAGCACGCAGACCTCCATGCCCTTCCTCTGCATATGTTGTGGTTTTGTTTTTTTTGTTTTTCATTTTCTTAAGTAGGCTCTACGCCCACAGTGGGCCTTGAACTCATGACCCTGAGATCAAGACCTTGGTTGAGATCAAGAGCCGGAGGCGCAACTGACTGAGCCATCCAGGGGCCCCCTGCATGTACTTTGTCGAGGGGGAAGAACCTTCTCTTCCATTTATTCCATTTAGGAAATGTATTTGTACCACATGGGACTTAGACCATTTATGTGGATGAATTCTGCAAAATGAATTTTGTATTTTTTCAAGACAAAACAAGTTCTTAAATAAAATTGAAATGTTGAAGTTCATCTTTCACATTCAAGATCTGTTTCTTTCATTTGGGAGACGTATGGCAAAATTTCAAGTCAGACAAGCTGCTGTGGATTGGTTCTGTGTAACCACACCACTCAACTCACCACCGCCGGTCAATATTTACTGAGTGTCTTCTGTGCCAGACAGTTTGCTGGGAGCCAGGATGCAGAGCGGAGTAGCCACAGTTCCTGCTCTCTGGAAGCTTGTGATGTGCAGCAGGGGTGTGGGGGAGGAGCTGGGATACCAATAAGGTACCATCGTGTGGTTGGTGTGATGATGGGTGTGTCCAGAGAACGATGGGATTTGTTCTTCCTTGGGAAAGGTAAAGAGGAAGGGGAGGAAGGTCTGAGAAGCTCACAAAGAAGACAGAAATGGGGAAAGCACATTCCAAGCTAGAAGCACAGTCTGTGCAATGGTACAGTGGTGAGGAGATGTATCTATTTGGGGAGTGGTGTGGTTGGGACACAGGAAGCATGGAAGGAGGAGAGATGAGCTGGAGCGGCAGGAGGGCCCCCCGCTCTTTCAGCCTTTGAAGAGACTATTTCAATGGGGACTCCTAGCTCCAGAGACCCCTACACAGTCCACTGGTGCTTGGTCAGGCCTGTGTCATAGCTCAGCTTCTTCTGTGCCCAATCTGCTTCCTGCCACAACTTTCTTTTTTTTTTTTTTTTAAAAGATTTTATTTATTTATTTGTCAGAGAGAGAGAGGGAGAGTGAGTGAGCATAGGCAGAGGCAGAGGGAGAAGCAGGCTCCCCACCAAGCAAGGAGCCTGATGTGGGACTCGATCCCAGGACGCCGGGATCATGACCTGAGCCGAAGGCAGCTGCTTAACCAACTGAGCCACCCAGGCGTCCCAACTTTCTTTTGATCCTAAATAACCACCTTGCTCCCAAAGCTTCATCTCGGTATCTGCTTCAGCATGAGATATGGGGATATGGGTGGGGTCTAAGATGGCTGAGTTTCTAGCTGGGGAACCTGAGGAACAGCGATACTGGGAATGGAGTTGATGGTTTAGGAGAGAAGGGGCAGGTCTGGGCAGTGGGGACATGGGTGTGCCTGTAGAAGTCTGATAGGCCTGTTAGGCATTCAAGGGCAGCTCAGAATCAGTTGGGGCTGGAAATGGCAGTCATCAGGGCATCGAGCCATGGAATAGTTAAAGCTGTCTGGGGGAAGTGGCTCACACAGGGAGAATTCAAACAGAAAGCAGAGGGCAGTCCCACAGTTCACTGTTGTGCCAGATGAGGAAGGGGCTGCTGACCATGTGCAACCTGGCCCTGCCCACAGCTCCCTATTGACTGAGAAGTAGCCTCAGATGCTAACAGTTAAAAACATTAAGCTCTACCTTCATGGCTTCCAGATGTTTCCATAACTCCTGACTGTTCTCAAGTCACAGGGCAGGCAGAGCAGACACTATGTGGAAAGATCACTGCTTTTACGGATAGTCAGACCCAAGTTGGTATCCCAGCTCTGCCCTTCCCGTCTTGGCCGCTCCCAGTCTCCATGATCTCACCTGTAATATCAGTTTAATCAGGGTTGTGGTAGAGATGAAATCAGAAATAGTATGGCTAACTCAATGTTCTGAAAACAAAGGGAAAGAAGCACTGATGCTGATTTTTTGGTCTAAATTATACCTCAGAGAAACCAAATAGTTGATGAGGGTAAGATTTAAAAAAACAAATTTGAGAACTCCAGTTAATAAATGGAAAGGTAAAAATGAGAGTTATTGTCACTGCTCTGCGCCCCCTGATAGGCCAGCGCCTCTCAGCAGGATCAGGACTGGCAGCCAAACCAGCAGTAGGATTCCCCAGTGACTGGTGCTGGCTGACCCCACCCAGTCATCTCCACCACAACTCAGGACAACCAGGTTACGTGCCTCCCGAGCTGACACCGTGGGAAGCTCACAGCTCTGCCTACGAAGTGTTCCTGCCCAGAAGACTGAATCTGAACCTGAATGATCCTCTAAATATAACTGCCAGTTTAGGGCAAATACCAGGGACACAGAAACAAGTTAAAGGACACCATGAAGCTGCAATCAGCAAAATCCAGGCCGTGGGGAATTCTATAGAGCAAATGAACCTGTTTCTTCTACAGAGTAATGGCAAGAAAAAAAAATAGGAATTTACATTCTACAAGAGATTTAAGAGACATTCCTACTGAGGGGGAGACAAGAACCTATGAAAAGTACCTGGCACATACTAACAGCTCAGTAAATAAGGGCTACCGTTACTTGACAAGGAGCAAACTGCACTTTAGTGAGATTAAGTAACTTACCCAGTGTCATAAAGAACTGGCCAACAACACCATGGCCTGCTTCTCAGAAAGTCCTAGGTCTATGTAGCCCAGCTGGGCAGCTACAGTAATCACCAAAGCCACCCACTGAAATTGAATTTTTATTCCAAATGACTGTAATGGCTAGAAAGACAACAGATAAAACTGAAAATGATCTGCTTAACCGGAAATTAGAAGTAGTTGATTTTGCAGGAGACCAAACGGTAGGATGACAGAGAGCCTTGGCACTTGTGATAATGGTTATGACCAAGAAAGCATAAAAATAATCAATGTCCTTCCAATACACAATCTGAATGTGCAGCATTTACAGCAAATAACATAAAGAGAGGAGGAAAGAAAGGAAAAGGAAAAAGAAAAAAAAAACCTCACAAAATCCCAAACCTCAGAAATCAACATTCCCTTAAGAACACGGTGGTGAGAAGACTTTTGGTAGCAAAATTTTCACAATTCTTAAAATGGGAGTCTTCAAAAGTACTTCCTCAAATTCAAAAGCTAAAAAAAACCAAAGTGGGAAGAGTTACACTGGCTCAGAAGAGCTGCCGCCTGTCACAAAGATGACAAACCGTCGACTTCCAAACACAGTGATCACCGGTGAACTCGACCACGGAACGGGGAGGCCGCCCAGCGGGCACTCACACCGCTGATTGTACAAGAACTCTCTGGACCGCTCATCATCAACAGGCGACGCTGCAGCTACTGCTCCTCCTGACTGAGGCTAAGGCTGCCTTTCTGCACCTCCAGTTCCTCAGCGCTGACCATCGACGGGTCAATGGCCGCGTATTTGGTTCCGTGGAATTGCAGCAAATGGATCTATGGAAACACAGTATCGTTATTTTCAATGCCACGACAGCATAGAAATGTTTTATACTTCTAAAATTTCAGAGGAACAAGGGCGCCTGGGTGGCTCAGTGGGTTAGGCCTCTGCCTTCGGCTTGGGTCGTGATCTCGGGGTCCTGGGATTGAGCCTCACATCGGGCTCTCTGCTCAGCGGGGAGCCTGCTTCCCCCTCTCTCTCTGCCTGCCTCTCTGCCTACTTGTGATCTCTCTCTCTGTCAAATAAATTTTTAAAAAAATGTTAAAAAAAATAAAATAAAATAAAATTACAGAGGAACACATACCGATTACAGAAAAGCTAGAAAACACAGGAAAGTCAAAGAAGTGTTTTGAAAAAACCCCAATGTGGGATCTTTGCTCCCTATTTCCTGTGTGACAAGTCTCTCCAAGTTCCTATAAACTCTTCATCAGCATTTTCAAGGGTGGCGCGCTGCTCTGTGAGTAGGTGTTTACCCTCCTGCTTTGCTGCCGTGACTCAGGTCCTTCCCATCCTCTGCTGTTCTGAGTAAGACCGTGATGACTGTCTCAAGTTTTTTTGAATTTTGGGTACTCTCCTTAGGATCCACTGCCACAAGCAGATGACAGGACTAAAAGATGTGACTGGGTTTTGAAGCTCTCAATACTTCTTGCTAAACTACCAAAGCAATAATTTCTCACTATTTTAATTAAGCCCATTTGGGTAGAGGGTGAAGGGGCAGTTTTTGTGAGTTTTTGCGCGTGTGTGTGTGCACTTTTTTTTTTTTTTAAGTTTTATTTATTTAAGTAATCTCTACACTCCACATGGGGCTCGAACTCACAACCCCGAGATCAGGCGTTGCATGCTCTTCTGACTGAGCCAGCCAAGCGCCCTTCCCTGTGTGTATTTTTTTTTTAATGCATCAGAAATGGATCAGAAAGCTGCTTCATGAAGGTGTTCTGCTCTGACTGAATTCACTATTCAGGAGGCAAGGTCACATCATAGGATGTGGCTACTTCGGTATCTGTAGATGTGGGCCTGCTCTTCTCAGAAAAGAGATGGTAGGCAGAGAGTTACTCAACTGTCTCTAATATACCCGGCTGAGTTCTGCTATAAATCATTAATGTAAACCACCTTTTTCAAGTGAATGCCTCATTCCTACAGAGAACTCTGTAGTTCTCTTATTCTACCATCAAAAAGAAAGAAAGAAAAGAAAAGAAAAAAAATAGCTTTATGTTTCAAACCATACACTTTGCGTTCAAAGTGCTCTGGCTTCCAAGCTGGGACTTACCTGTACGTAAAGATTCACCTCTGCACTTCTGCACAGGTATGGGAAATTGCCTCCTGTTTTAAGGTGAGCCCTCCGGGCATTAGGATACAGTTTGTACATTTCTTCTTTAGCCTCGGTTGAAAGTGCACTCTGGTCAAATACCTTCAAAAAAAAAAAAAAAAAAAACACACACACACACAAAGCTGAAGCTTACCAGTATTTAAATATGTTCTTTGCGCATTGTGGAACGTGCCTCCCAAAGCATTTCTTGCTTGTGAAGAGACACCGCTGAACCCCTGGCCAGCCTGGGCCATCTCCTACTCATCCCTGGTGACTTCTAACTCCAACATAAGCTACAGATTCTGTTGTCAAACGTCTCTTGCATTCACTGGGGGAAAATTCTGTCATGAATTTTTTCTCCTCAAACACAGCTGACTAAACTAAAAGAATATTAATAGTGAAAGCCAATTAATTTCAAAAAGATCACTAAAATCCCAAAAGAACTTTTACTTTATTACCTAAAAACAGTTACATAAGTAGTATATGCCCAGTGGAAAAAAAAAATCCAAAAAAAATTTTTAAGAGTTTAAGAAAAAGTCCAGATCTTTTCCTGGGGGAGCCATTGTTAGCAGTTTGGAGTATATGATTCTAGACATCTTTTAATGCCCACATAAACTTATGTTTACATACATGCAAACAAGCTTTCAAAAAGTAATGTTTTAAATGAAGCACACATAAAAAGCATCTCCAATGTGCTGAAGCTTATACACCGTTTTCAATGACCATGTACCCAAGTGGTGAGCTCAGCTTGGAAAGACAAGCAGTGGAAAGGCAAGCAGTGCAAATGTACTGAGGACCAAATATTTTACCAAGAGTAATGAAAACCTCGTTCTGTGTCATGGCAAAAGTCAGAATGTAGAGATTCCAGTTGAGAATGAGAAGTTATTATTTACAGGCTTGTAATGGCTAATTTCCTGACAAAAATCAATTCTTAAAAATATGTTGATTTTAGCAATACAACCATTTATGAGGCAAAGTTACATGGTATGCAAGTTACATGATTTAAAAAAAATAAGCCAAAACCACAATGGAATACCACTTTGCATGTATCAGCATGGCCATTATAAAAAGACAGGAATTAACAAGTGTTGGGGAGGATATGGAACCACTGGAAACCTTGCGCGTTGCTGGTAGGAATGTAAAATGGTATAGCCGCTGTGGAAGATGGTATCACGGTTCCTCAAAAAGTTAAACACAGAATCTCCATATGGCTCAGCAATTTTACTTCTAGGTACAGACCCAAGAGAAGTGAAAGTAGGCATTCAAACAGAAATCTGTACACCAACACTCTGAGCAGCATGATTCATGATGGTGGAATAACCCAAATGCCCATCAACAGACGACTGCATAAATAAAATGTGGTATATACTAAAAGAGAATATTATTCAGCCTTTAACACATGCTATAACAGGAATAAACTTTGAAGACATTCTGCTAAATGAAATAAGCCAGACACAGAAGTACAAATATTATATGATTCCACTGACATGAGGTACACAGACTAGTCAAATACACAGAGATAGTACATAATATTATATATAATATGTAGTGTTGGTTACCAGGGTCTGGGGGGAGGAGGGACTGGTGAGCTGGTGCTTAATGGGTGCAGAGTTTCAGTCTGGGATGATGAAAAGTTCTGGAAATGGATGGTGGTGACAGTTTCACAACATTGCAAATGTACTTAATGTCACTGAACTGTACACTTAAACATGGTTAAAATGGTAAATTTCATTATGTGTATTCAACCACAACTCAAAAAATTTAAGAAACAAGATTTTGTGCCTATTAGACTTTATGGAATTCTTGATTCTCTGCCCCGTGAGGCAACTTTTCTTTGCTGCACATAACTAGAGATGACAACAGCAAAAATACATCAAAATGGGTAAGGACTACCATGCCTGTTTATGTTTATTCTGATTTCAAGGGTGTTATTCCTACCAGGGAAAATATGGGATAAGCAATAAACTGACTGTTTTAGAATTGAAAAAGCTGGGGGGAGGGCTGTCAAAAAAAAAAAAAAAAATCCAAGGCAGCATTTGAAGAGGCGTACTGAAAAATTATAAAACAATTATGAGGAAGCTCTTGATATATACATTTAAAAAGGTAAAGCATCTATTTTACTTAAAAGGAAGCTTACATCCATAATGGTCACAGGGATGTCCCGAATCTTATGAGGTTCCACGTAAGAATTTTGACAATTCAGGGTAAGTCTTGAAGCCAGTTCACTCTGCCCCAAACTTTCCAGCTACAGGAAGAAACACAGGCAAAGTGTTTGGATTAATTTTGTGCCTCATGCTTACATTAAATCCACAGCTGATATCTGTGCTTAGAAAGGTGGCATCATGTGTGGTGGGCCAGGTCATCAGTGAGGAAATATCATGTACCCAGGGGACCAGCACTGGGCCTCCCAGTTGGTGACGTTGTTCTGGGCATTCAGTAACCTTCAACCTGTGCCTCTTCAATCAGGTGCCTGTGGGCAGCAAGCCATTTCCCAAAGCCCCACACTGACAGATCAACATTTTTAAGAGATTTTGGAGCTGGAAGAAACCTCAGGAAAATCATCTAGCCCCGTAGCCCCTTAACTGTAAATGTGTAGACTCGCTACTTCAGACTCCCCTCGGGAAGGAGAAGGAGGGGGAGTAGAGTAAAAATACAAATTCTCAGACCCAATGCCCAGGGATTCCAGTTCAATGGGCTGGCGAGGCTTTGGAATCTGTATTTCTTTTGCTTTTTTTTTTTTTTAAGTAGGCTCCGCGCTAACCCCGAGATCAAGAGTCGCACGTTCTACTAGCTGAGCCAGCCAGGTGCCCCCAGAATCTGTATTTTTAAAAGCTCCCCTCAAGTGATTCTGATGAATTACTTACCAGCAGTAACATCTGTTGATGTACTAAAGTAAATACAGAAGACAGCTTAACAAACATCTCTAATACATACTCAATGAGACAGATAGATCATCAGCAGCCAAGGAGACATGAAAATTTCTAGTACAGGTGGCCCCCTTCTAGTATAAGGTGATCCTTACCCTGTCCACCATAAAATCAATAGCATCAGCCATCATAGGGTCCACTGGGCCAGATGAAAAGTTTCCGAGAACGATTTTTTTGAGCATAAATGATGGCATCAGCCAAAAGCTGTAAAACAAAGACCTGATAATTTAAATCTGCAAGACTACACAAAAATAGCAAATATTCCATTCACTACTGTAGCTTTGTATTAGCTAGGTACTTAGGATCTAAAGATAAAAAGAGCTGGTCTCTTCTTTAAAATAGCTGCTTTTGAAGCATCTTGTTTTTACATATATTTTCCCAAGCCCCCAAAGAGTTATGGTTTAATATGATCAAAGTTTTATTTGAGGATTTAGAATAATTATAAGCAGTATTTCAAATACCTTTACCAAGGTAGACATTTTGATAATTCTGAGATTTTGTTTTAACTAATTGGCTTTATTTCTAATGGCTAAACTATTTCCTTTAGAAAACTGAAAACTTGGGGCACCTGTGTGGCTCAGTCAGTTAAGTGGCAGGCTCTTGATTTTGGCTCAGGTCACGATCTCAGGGTCATCGGAGTTAAGCCCTGCCTTGGGCTCTGTGCTCAGCAGGGAGCCTGCTGGAGATTCTCCCTCTCCCTCCACCCTCCCCACCCTCTGAAATAAGTAAATAAATCTTAAGGAAAAAAAAAAAGAAAACTGAAACCTTAAGATCTCAACCTTCAGGTTTCTATCACCTTTTGAATGACTAATATTTCAAAATAGCAAAATGAAAGAGTTATTGTACCTCCCGAAGTTTGCTACTAGCAGATTCAACTGGACTAATTCAAAGCAATTCAATCTACGAATTTCTATATGTGAGTTTTAGTTGGTATTTATTCCATTAATTACAAATGCTGAGAGCCATTGTCTAGGGCAAATACTACTTTCTCTAAACCTATGCTGAAAATGACTTATAAAAGGAGCAGACTACGTTCTGACGCATGTTCTCTCTATGGAATGGCTTGTTGGAAGTTAGCTAAGCTTCCCTCAACAAGCACAGCTGGTCATCTTTCATTACCTTTCTCCGTCCTGCCTCTATGGCTTCCATATCTTCTCAAGGCGATGCTGCCTAGGCACTCTCTGTGAGGGGAAATCCTGTCGGCTTTGCCTGCCCCTGTAGCCTCAATGTGTGGCATGTAGCAAGCACTCAGATATATGAGAAAATATAGCTCATATGCAGGAGCACAAAGTAGGGGCAGCCACTTTGGAAAACAGTGTGGAGATTCCTCAAGAAATTAAAAATAGAGCTGCCCTATAACCCTGCAATTGCACTACCAGGTATTTGCCCCAAAGACACAGATATAGTGAAAAGAAGGGCCATATGTACCCCAATGCTCATAGCAGCAATGGCCACAGTCGCCAAACTGTGGAAAGAGCCAAGATGCCCTTCAACAGATGACTGGACAAAGAAGATATGGTTCATATATACAATGGAATATTATGCCTCCATCGGAAAGGATGAATACCCAACTTATGTAGGAGAAGGAAAGGAAAAATGAACTGGGGGAAATCGGAGGGGGAGACAAACCAAGAGAGACTGTGGACTCTGAGAAACAAACTGAGGGTTTTGGAAGGGAGGGGGTGGTGTGATGGGTGAGCTTGGTGATAAGTATTAAGGAGGGCACGGATTGCATGGAGCATTGGGTGTGGTGCATAAACAATGAAAAAAACAAAAACAAAAAGAAAGCAAAGTAGGGGCAGTCTTGGCTTCTGTCAATTAAAACAACATTAAAATCATCAAAAATAATCAATGAGCTTTAGTGCCTTGTCTGGACATGAACTCTTTGTAGCTAATGTATTGTTGCACAATTGCTCAGCAAACTACTGAGATAACATCAGGAAAAGTTTTTAAAAAGACCAGAGTACAATTTTTTTTTTTTTTTAAGTAAGCTATACGCCCAATGTGGGGCTCAAACCCAGGACCCAGAAATCCAGAATCGCATGTTTTACCAACTGAGCCAGCCAGCTGCCCCTTCAATTTTAAAGAGATGTGAAAATCATGAAAACAATGTTTACCTATAGCATTTGGGGAAAATCAACCTGGTCAGGTATGTATATTCACTGGGCCTTTTTTTCTTTTCTTTCTTTTTTTTTTTTTTTTAAAGGGTAGAGCCTAGCTTCACTAGCAATGAAAGAAACCACATTAAGTCAGCTTTAAGGTGACTATTACATTCTGATCAAACTACTTGAAATGGTATCTTCAATGAAGGGATGACTCAAAGGAAACAAGCCCCCCACTGGTTGCCCCACAAAGCATTCCACCATTCCCACTGTTCTGAAAGCTGACTACTGTTAATGTGTCATGATGTGCAAAATGTCTGCTGACAGACTAAATGTTCTATTCCCTCTATTTTTGGAAACACATCTCAAGGAAATAACCCAGAAAGGGAAGGAAAAAAAGTGATTTGTACAAAGATTTACAATAGAACATGATGAAGAATAGGGGAACCCACATGCGTAAAGAAACTGTGTCAGTCAATATATAGCAAAATAGTAAGTGGAACAAGCAGAACACTGTATTAGTTCTACAGGCTCTGTATACAGGCTCTGTATAACTAATACTATAAGAGCACATGAATGTACATTGAACAAAGCTAAACAATAATTCAGAATAAGAGAAACAGCTGAATTCAGAGTTCATTCCAGTCTTTTTTTTTTTTTTTGCAAAGGTGATTGTTTCTAATTTTACTTATTTAAAAAATTTTTTTAAAGATTTATCTATTTATCTCTTTATTTAAGAGAGAGAAAAGGAACAAGTGGGAGGGGCAGAAAGAGAAAGAATCTTAAGCAGACAACCACCCTGAGCACAGATCCCGATGCAGGGCTTGATCTCAACCCTGAGATCACTACCTGTGCCCAAACCAAGACTTGGAAGCCCAAATGACTGCACCACCCAGGTGCCTCTGACTGTTTCCTTCTTTCTTTCTTTCTTTCTTTTTTTTTTTAAGATATTATATATTTATTCATGAGAGACAGAAAGAGAGGCAGAGACAGAGGGAGAAGCAGGTTCCTTGCTGAGCAGGAGCCCCATATGGGGCTTGATCCCAGGACCCCAGGATAATGACCTGCACCGAAGGCTGACCCTTAACCACCTCAACCACTCAGGTGCCCTGACTGTTTCTAATTTTAAAAGCCAGGGTAGGGGCGCCTGGGTGGCTCAGTGGGTTAAGCCTCTGCCTTCGGCTCAGGTCACGATCTCAGGGTCCTGGGATCGAGCCCCGCATCGAGCTCTCTGTTCAGCAGGGAGTCTGCTTCCCTTCCTCTCTCTCTGCCTGCCTCTCTGCCTACTTGTGATCTCTGTCAAATAAATAAAATCTTAAAAAAAAAAAAAAAAAAGCCAGGGTAGTTTCAGAAGATGGAAGTAGATATAGCCCCTGTGCCCCGCTCCTTAGTGCAACAAAATCCCCCCAAAAGTCCGCATTTTAAAAAATTCTACTGGACGAAAGTCATAATTTTGGCCAAATGTTTACATTCTTACCTGTTTGCAGTCCAAGTTTGGTTGAAGATAGAGGTGTCACTGAAGGAATTGCAGAGGATGAGGGAATGGACTCTGGGAGATTTGTGTGTATATTCAGCAAATTTCTGGGCCAAAAAGCCACCCAAAGAAGCCCCAAAAAGATGAACCTAATTGCAAACAAATACAAGAAGGATACTAAAACAATAATCAATCCTGAACGTAAATACCCCTCAAAAAAGTTGTTTTAGTTATCACCAAGCAAAGAATATAATGTCATCACTAGTCATTAGACGAAATAACCATAGCAGTTCAATATTTAGGAAATATTGTATTTAAATACAATTTAGACACATACCATCAAGAAAACAATTTGTGTACACAAATACAAGGTAAAAAAAGAAAAAACATTACCTATAGGTTGCACTAGAAAATGAAGTCATTTAGTAATTTATGTTTAAGAAAATTATGATTTGATAATTTTATCCCTAGGTACATACTCGAGAGAACCGAAAATGTATGTCCACACAAAAACCTGCACACGAATGTTCAGAGCAGTGTTATTTCTAAGAGCCAAGCAATGCAACAATCCAAACGTGCCTCAACTGACAAATGGATAAATGCAATGTGGTTCACCTACCCGATGGGATATTATTTGACCATAAAGAGGAATACGAAGTACTGATAACAGGCTACTACTAGGATGATCTGTGCAGACACTATGCTAAGTTGAACAAGTCAGTTAGAAAAGATGAATACTGCATGATTCCATTTATACAAAATACCCAGAAAGGGTACATTTACACAGGCAGAAAGTAGATTAAGTTGCCAGGGCCAGCGGGGGGAAGGGTCAGGAGTGACGGCTAATGACTATGGGGTTTCTTTTTGGGGTGAAAAAAAATGTCCTTAAGTTGATTGTGTTAATGGTTGCATCTATCTGTGACTATATTACAAACCCTAGTCACACACTTTAAAAGGGTAAATTTTATGTATGTGAATTATATCTCAAAAGAACTACCACTTAAAAAAATGAAAGGTAATACCACCCTTTACAATGTAAATGTTGCATTAAAATCACATTTAAATAATTAGTTTTAGGGGACTCACTTTATCCAGTTGTAAATGGTCTAAAAGTTTTCTGAATCCGTCACAGAATTCGAGATGGTCCCAATAAACTGGATACTGCAACTGAAATAAAATTAATAACTATATATAAATGAAAAATTTAGGACTTCCATAACAGCATTTCTCATTTGCTCAAGCTGTCCTCCTTATTCAAACTATGTGAAAATAAGCTCTCACCTTCTTCTAAATTTTGAAATTCACATTTTACCTAACAGACCAATTTAAAAAATAGCACACTAGTGAAATTGAATAACAATTTCAATTCACATCTATTTCCTTCCCAAATAGCTAAGAAACTCTGAGGTTCATGGATGAACAGGGCCGAACCCTTCCAAGTAAAGAAATACTGTTTGCCCTTAAATCTACCTTAATTCTAAATTATGGCTCTAAATAAAATTCTGTCTGGGGAGAATTCCCTCTTTTTTTGGTAGCATGGCTTAAAGGGAGTATTCAATAAAATTGTTCTTCTTTTTTAAATTGACTTAGTCGGGGCGCCTGGGTGGCTCAGTGGGTTAAAGCCTCTGCC